>NC_140200.1:8402639-8507044 GCF_965226575.1 Pagrus pagrus | reverse complement strand
GCCACAAAAAGCTTCAGTCTACCTTTTTCACATATGCAGTAATACTCCCCAACACCTGTGAACACACTTAATGTGTAAAATTGGCGGAGTTACCCTTTGTTATTAAAATGAAGGGTGTACCTTTACAGCATGCTGAGGTGATGCATGGTACTTTTTGGTAATAAGACACGGCCATCCGGACAAAACATTGACAGCGAAGGAGAAACCCCAGGGGCTGTAAAAATTCAGCTATTGCTTTTACAATGTTTTAGTTTCCAGTCGCTAATTAACAGTTACCCTGTATGTACAAACTATGTTTACACTGTAATTTATGGGCTGTAGTCTAAAGCGCAACTCAATTTCCTGTAAGTTTCTAGCAAAAGCTGAAATTGTATGAGAGATAACAGGGCAGAACAATGAGCAGTCAGCAGAAGTTCATGTTCTTTTCATCTCTGATTAAGGCTTCATCAAGAACAGTGCCGGCCTCGATGTAAGAGATTAGTGGAAAGGCTGAGTTTGCGTCAGCTTTTAGTTTGCGTGTGTGTGTGTGTGTGTAGTAACTGTTAGTGTTCGCACAGGACAGTACAGGACGTCCTCATCAGGAGGATTTATATGCTTTTGATTTCTGGTCATGCTCAGGCAGTGGGGCAGATGCTCTGACCTCATCCTCTATCTTCTAATAAAACTGTCCTCTCAGCTCTTCTCCTCTCTCTCTCTCTCTCTCTCTCTCTCTCTCTCTCTCTCTCTCTCTCTCACACACACACACACACACACACACACACACACAGCTGTTTACCCTGTTTATGCCTTCACTTCAGCTCCACCAATCCCTCAGCTGCTCTATTTTTTCTCCTCAGCCATCATTGTTTACCCTTTGTCCAATTTTAATTCTAACATCTCCTGTCTTTCCTCCTGCTTACAGTAAACCCTCCACACACACCTCTCCTCCCTTATTTTTCAATTATCACTCCAAGAAAAAAAAATTATGACACCCAATGTCATGACTTTATTACACTGATTTTATAGTATAATAAGATCAGTGCCATAAAGTTGGTCTATATTTAGCTTTGGCTCTGATAGATTCGGGTTGAGGTCCATGCAAAGCACCCGGTCAAAGCCACCTGCATTGTTAATGGTGCTGATGTTATCGAATCAGAAAAAAGGTGCGGCGATGGATTTTTAATGAGGAGGAGGTGGGCAATCTGTCAGAGAGCCCCAAGTAAATGTCCTTCAATAATTCAAATATTGGAGTATTTCTTTTTTTGCCTGTAAGGGGCTAGTGAAAACTTTCATTTTAGTTCAGACGCAGCTCCTCTGAAAACAAGCAACTGCATTTTGTGGCCAAGTACAGATTAAAGGTGCAATGTGTAAGACCTGGCAACCTATCTAAGGTCACTCCAAACAAACAGGGGGCAGCAACCAGAGGTGATCCAAGGTGAATTAGGTTAAGCTTGTCTTGGTTCTGTAGAAGAAAGAAACTTGAATTCAGCATTTTCCGTTTAGTAAATGAAAGTAGTTGCGCAAATATTTTCCTTTCTTGACATTTTGTCAGTTTATTTTGTTACCTCAGACAAGGAGGTTATATTTTTGCCCGTGTCTGTTTGTTTGTTGGTTGGATTGTCAGTCAGATTACAGATTACAGTCAGAATAGACCCCATTAACTTTTGGTGCAGATCCGGATAAAGGGACAAATCCAGGATATTTTTCTCACTTTCTTTAACATTGCGAGATTTGTGAGGCATTTTTTTTTTGTTGATTTCTCAAGGAATAATGCATCAATCCTGATGAAAAAAGTGGTATTATCAGACAGGACAGCTAGCTGGTTAGCATGCTGACTTGATCTCTGCAACATGATGTTTTTAATGCTTTAAATTTCGGCCATATCCTACATATTGCGACTTTAACAATTTAAAGAGTGTCCGTTCACACTGAACAGTCAGTTTGAAACAATAAAGGACGCTTAAGGGAAAAAATAATACACTTTTATAAAGTATATAGAAGCGTGGTATCAGACCATGACAAATGTCCCCAGAGCTTCTCCTTCTGTCTCTGAACACTTAAGAGTAGGCTGACACTGCCTGTCAACATCTGGTGTCTCATTCGTCTCCTCCTCCTCTGAAAGGTGACAGCAGCCTCTCGGCGTCATCACATCTTAAGTCACAGTCCAAGACGCTTCGTTTCGCTTTGATGAGCTGACAAATTTCAAAGCGATGCTTTGCTCATTTGCATTTGAGTCTGGCCGTGTGCGGCCCCCTTCAAAAACAGAGCAGCTCGTCTGGCATGTGAGGGAAATGTTTCTGATCTGTCGAACAAGTGTCGCGCTCTGCCAGCGTTTGGCAAAGCAACTTCGAGTGGCTGTTGAGTGTTTGGACGGGGTGTGCTGAGATATGGTACAGCACGTCAGGAACTTTGACAGAACGTGACGCCTGCGTGCTGAAATTTTGGAGAATTTTGCAACGCCACATAAAGTCAACCACAGGAAGGTTTCTGTCCACATTTAGAGCCCACACCTGACTGCTACTGTACGCTGTAAATTTCCAGTTTAAATGCAGTCAATCATTTATGGAGTCTCGGATCACAAAACCACATGCGAGATATGAGCAGCCACTGTAGGTCAGTCCTGTTTAACTCCACACACACACACAGTAGCTATGACTCACCACGAAGCACCCTCGTCTGTACGGGGCCGTGTGGCTCCCACCTCGCCAGCAACACCCATTAATTCTGAACACGCACACACCGGTTATCTCCAGCGAGACATTAGTGACAGATCTATTGGCTGTGAGGGCAAGAGGTGGAATTGATGGAGAGATAGAGTGAAACATAACGGCAAATGAAACAAGAAAAAAAGAAACGCTGAAGGGTTGCAGGAAAGAGCATGAAGTGATGGACAACAGCACGGTCCGGTTTTATATTCTCACACACTTCTAATGTTGTGTCTCTGTGCATACACTCCCATGCAAACACACACACACACACACAGTGTACAGTGTGGCTTTGTCTCGCTGGGACAGTGATGACTCATTCTCTCCTGTCGCCCATGGGACTGGAGACACACACACACCGACACACACAGGAGCGGGGAACCAATTGATGGGAGTAATGATTGATGGGAGTGGGATAGCTATTATGATTGCAGTTGCATAACCAAGGACAACCCGGAGCAGCTCTAGTGTGAATGGACTGGTGTGTTTGGGCAAGGCGTTTGTTGACAACAAGCTGGTCCCACACACTGGTGTTAGGTTTTTTTCAGTAATTTTCTTGTTTATTTGTTTATACAATGTTCACGCTCTTTTCTTAGTACACGCCTCGTGCTTTAATTCCAGAAGCGGCAGCCTGTGGTGAGCGACGACAACAAGGTGGTCTTTGATACAAGCGGCCCAGTCCTCAGCCGCTTCGGTGTTTATGTTACATAACAGCACTCGTGGTCGAGCTTAAATGAAGATTAAAGACAAACAGAACAATGTCTGGAGTCCTGTTCGTACCTAATTTGTGGCTTTGAGCGCTAATGGGCAAACTGAAGGAGGTCTGTAATATGAGTCAAGTGTTGCTATGGAGTGTGTTGGTGGATGCATTCAACACACCATGAATAGATCACAATGTCCTTTTTAACTTTATCGACCCCTGAGGTTCTCCAGTACTTGTCATTACATTCAGTAAAAGCGTAGTTCACACAGTAAAACGTTATCACATCAGAAGTATCTTGGAAGGAATTTTTGAATATTTTAGGAAGTTAAAGGGCAACCAGAACTTCTGAGCATAAGAAAACCCTATTCAAACATTTTGTATTGTATTTGATTGTATTAGGAGATTAAATGAATATGTGATCTGGAAATATTGTGCATTATTCTACACATATTTCTTCAAAATTTCACCTGACATAGTTGGCACCTTTGCAAAGTTTGAGAAATCAACTGTAAAAGTTTGGTCAGACAGCATTTTCCATTTTATTAAAAATTTAGTTTTATTTTCATAGTTTTGGCCATCATTCCTGCTGGTATAATGTAGTGTGGGATACTCATCAAGTTAATCGCTTGAATATGGCAATGTGGCATGTTCAGGCAGAGAGACACTTTGGCCTGTGGCCCACCATAAAGTTTAATTTTTTGGACTGCATCCTTGGGCATCCCTGGTTTAGATAAAGAGCAGTTTGTTAAACCTGTTGAATATCTGACTAAGTGGGTCCAAGCCTGACAGGTCATGAGCATGTAATGCTACACACAATTATATTTACTTCTCCAGACCTCCCTCTGATATATACTTTTTGTGCATTGTGGATTACTTAATATCTTTGCATTTTTAATTAGACACTGCCTTGGTTCAGGGACACAAGCCAAAACAAGTTTGGAACCGCTGGTCTAATTGCTTGTTTTCTTGCCCTGTTAAGCTTTTTTATAGTGATGTCTTTGGTGAATACAGTGTTGTTATAGCTGACAGAAAGACTGAGCATATTACTCACTGCCTACAGCTGTGTGTAGGATGGAGGTGACAAATGATACTGAGGGATGCAGGCAGTCGATTGGGTAGAGGCTGCAGGGTCGAGTATGGCTTAATGAACGAGTAGTGACACAAATGTATTCACGGACACACGCTCTCTCTCTTGAGATCTTACCTTGCAGCCCTTGCTCTTCTCGTGGCCGCTGGTTTGCCCGCGGGCTGGGCACGGAGAGCACGGCTCCTGGTGGTAGTACTGGCCGCCCTGCAGGCCACCGTAGTGACAGCAGCCGTAAGGCGATGGGAAGTGCGTGTACCACAGGTCGTCAGCAAGCGGACACTTCGGACATGGGTAAAGGAGGCCTTTTCCTTGGGACTTCTCCACGCTCACCTTGGGGTTCCTCATCCATCTTCGTACCTGCGCAGAGCAGAAATGTTTGAAGACAACAGTTGGTTTGATCTCACTTTTACTTTCTCTTCTTATTATTCAGATGTTTTTTTAAGCACTCACACAGGTGCTCCACAAACACACACACAGACACACACACTGTCAGCCCGGCCAGCTGCTCCTTTGATCAGAGAGAGAGGAGTTTCTCATGTTATCCCTGATTACATGTCAGATCAAGTGCGGCAGACACACACACTTCAAAGAGGCACAGATTGCTTCTCTGCTCTGCCACACACACGAATCAGAGAGAGAACACATCTTGTACATGCGCACACACCTGTCACATGTTAATGACACAAAGCTGATGGCTTTCTCAAACATAATGAAGAATGAAGTCTGTTTCCTTGTCTTAGTTTCCTTGACATCTCAACTTGCTTGACTTGCTTATGCATAAAATGTCTAAAAACTACTATATCTTTGTTATATATTTAAATAGTTGTGTACTAACATTATCCTAAATGTTTCTACTTCAAACCTGAAGAAATATGTAATTATAATCAAGGTAACAGGGTGTTTAATTTGGTCACCTGTCGCTACAACTTCCAGGGAAAAATCAGATGATATGTCTGAAAGTTAAGAAGGAAGTCTCTAAAACATTACTTCGTCTGTAAACATAGACCGTATTCACATGCTGGCCATTTTCCTCTGATGTCATGCTCAGGTTGGGCAGAACCAATGCTGGGATCATGTTATACAGCTGGTTTTACAAACATCATCAAACTACGCCTTTTATTTTCATGGTTTTGATTGAAAGACCCCCTAGTGGCAAAAAAATTTCACACTGTGCCTTTAATTTCCACAATACCTCGGAAAAAAACCAGGAGGAAGCTCTCTCTGCACAACTAGCTGTGACTGTTATAGATGATCAATCATCACAAATTAAAACTTTTCTACATCCTTTTCAGTAAAATATTCACACATTATGCAACCACAGAGCACCAACAATGAATGAGGCGTTGTGTTAGATGGTGAGATAAACTGTAACTGACACATGCGCAAGTTGGTGCACGCAAGCACATTGCATTCACAATACACTGCTGCAGTGACTAGGACTTCCCTGGAAAACACCGGCACTAATCGTAATACCCAGGGTGTGTGTATGTGTACATGTTTTTGTCAGGACCAATAGTCCTAATGGGGACCAAAGACCGCTCCTAATGTGACATATGATTTCTGAGGTCCTGGTTAAGTTTAGGGGTTAGGTATGGTTGAGGTTAGGTTTAGGTTAGGGTTAGGCATAAATTGGTTATGTTAGTGTTAGGGTAAGGGTTCGGCTGTGCAAATGAATGGAAGTCAATGTAAAGTCCTAACAAGGATAGCTACACAAACCTGTGTCTGCTTGTGTGTGTGTGTATGTGTGTGTGTGTGTGTGTGTGTTTTGGGGGGAGAGGTAGTGAAAGTGGAGAGAAACAGAAAACAGAAAAAAAAGACATAAGAAAACCAGGGAGAGAGAAAGGCAACAATTTCATGTGAAGCCTTATGAAATCTCGTCCTGCTGCGTGGGTCGAACATTTAGCAAACACACGCCACAGGGCAGTTTAGCCTGTGTGACTGAGCAGCACAGAGTCCAGACAGCTGCCACACACACACACACACACACACACAGTGAGATTGAAAGTCGAAGGGTAGCCAGACAGCGTGTCAAGGCATGTCGCGTCTAAAGGAAAAACACTCCAGCAGGTCACAGCAAAAACAAACCAGCCACTGCGGAGTGAGCGCAGAAGTCCGATGACACACGCCTAAAAAAGGCTTTGCAAGTTTCCTCACATAGAACGTGAACTGAGTGTACATCTGATTGACGTAACGTCCAATTAGACTTTATTCCCCTTTGTTATTCGCCATCACATTCAAAGCGGAGTGAGAAATGTTTTGGCATTACCCAGCGGATCAAACAGAGTGCTGTCATACCTCTTGCTCAACGCGTCACGCTGACGATGAAACTGATGAGAGGTGCCATCTGAAGCTTAACACTTACTCACCTCAGGCACGAAAACACGGTGCTCTCAGCAGCGAGGATGTGTTTTTTTTTTCTTTCTTCTCTGTAGCACTCTTGAAAAAGTCAGTGAGGAGCCTCACGTGACATCATGTTTTTGGATGGGTTTGTTTGCCCATCGTGTAACACGACGTACCTCAGTGTATTTTCAGAACTCCACAAATTTGTGCCCCAGTGATGTATCATGTTTGGAGCAACTTGTGCAGTCTGAACAAACACAAACACACACAAACACAAGCACACACAGCCATTGATTTTTTATTTCCTTCCATCATTTCCCTTACTCATTTGTGCTACACAGCGGACTGTCTGGACTCTCCCCCATTATGTGATTAGGCTTATTTAGACACAAATAGAGAGACAAATAAACCCTGAAACAGCAGCAGCAGGCATTAATTCTGATTTAAGGCTGTGTGCTGATGCATATCTGAAAGCCTCTGTTTTTCTCGTCGTGCAGGAAGGAAAGCCAGTTTTACACAGAAACATGCAAAAAGAAAGCCTAAAGATTCAACATATAGATAGATTGATCCTCAAGCTCTTAATTGCTGATTAATATTCATATTTCTTTCTAGAAAATCCCACGAGAGACTCGTCGCAACAGAATGTGCCTGTGGGAGTGCATGTGAGTTTGTGCGTGGGTGTTAACACGACACAATCTGCCCAAACTAACCAGCCGAGTCATCAGTGATCCACACCATACTGTACGCCATCTGAGACCAACACACACAATAATAAACACTTTGGAAAACCCTACGAGGAGCAAGAACACACGTCGATGACACAACCAGAGTAGAAAAGTGTCCAAATCTACCCGGCAACTTGCAAAAAATGATGGTTGATTGTAGCCAATTTGCTGTAATCCTGGAACATATCCAACCCCTAAGGCTCGAAATGTGGTAACTTGAACTAACCTGTGCAATAAACACTTACTTTATTACCTGATTTATTGTATTACACCTTTTCTGTAATGGAAGGCATAATGTTGTGCCATATTCCCAAAGCGATACAGTTATTATTGAGTAAATGCATCAACCCCTCCTCTCCTCCACAGGATGCAAGTAATGTTAGTCATTTCCTTCCTGACATACCCTGCAGTCGTATTGCTCAATGTTTTCTTTTGATCTCATGTAAATCGGCTGCAAATTATTCAAACTTGGGGAAGCAGAAGTCGAGCCGTTTGTCAAAACCTGGCATATTTTGAGTGAGTGTTACAAATGCTAATGGAGGTTTAGACAGATAACAGGATATACTGATGCCCACAAGTTCAACAAAGACCCGATTGTGTCAAATAAGTGTACAGTAATGCACATTCTCATTTGTCAACACTATGGCATTACTTTCATTAACGATTTACTGAGTACGAATGGGCATACTTGTGCATTACCTGCTACTTTCTTATCTACTCTGACTTAAAAGCTTTAATATTTTTTATTTACTGAAAGAAACATCGAGCACAAGGATTTCCAGCACATACATGAATATTTAAAAGGATTTAAGCAAATTCTTTACATCTGTTTATAGCCGGCACTAACGATTGTTTTTGTTTTTCATTTGGTCGATAAAATGTCAGAAAGTTGACATCATAAACTGCTCCCTTAATAAAAATGAATTAATGAAAATGACAAATTGTTAAAAAAGTAATGTTTAACAGACTACAAGACTTAGAAGACAGATAAAAAACACTCCTGTTTTCATAACTTTGAACACAAGGCCTAATTCACTGAACATTTACCCGGCTCACTACATCGGCCCACAGCTTGAGAGGACAGAAAGTGTATAAAGCCTTATTTTATATTTTGGGCTGGTAACAGTTCATGCTCAATCATGAATCGAATCCAACTGTCTGTGACTCGACTTCAAACCTCTAAGCTGTAAGTTTTGCCATGTTTTATGTTGAATTACTATATATTTTGTAGGTTAGTCTGTTGAATTAGGCGTTGTTCAGCTAACATGGCCACTGAATTAACTTGATAGACATGCCCTAAAGATAACATTACAACATTTGCCTGGCTAGCTTGTGTAGCTTTGATTAGCACACATTTACGATACCAGGGAGAGCTCACTCAGTGGCAATATTAATTAACCTAGGGTGCGTTCATAAATAGTCACTCCGAGCCCCAGAGCTCACTGTGGCACAGACTGGACCGTTGGTAATCGGAGCCACACTCGCAGAGCGGCAGACCGACTCTGGTCACTCTGTCAGAGCGGTCAGTGTATGAACGGTCGAAATGGCTGTCCTAGCTACACATACTGTAGCGGCTGTTGACTTACAGGTGAATTAACTGAAATAATTCACCACACATGAGCGGAGCAGAGTGAGTAACGTTAGCTAACTGCTGGGTAGCAGCTACGATGTTGTCTCGTCATCTCTTACATTGTCTTCCTTCTCGCTGCGGACAAGAGGCGCTACATTTGTACTGATAGAAACGTTTATTTCATTTATTGACAGTGGACCTGTTCGTTAATTCATACAGAAAGCGCTCTGCTGCTTTTCCCGGGTTTTTTCCCTCACCGAGCGATCAGTCGGTTGACGAGAAGGTCAAATTTCAGTCGACCAAAATTGTCTCTGGTGTCGACAGCCCTACTTGTTAAAAAGACAGCAAAATATTTGTCGACCATTTCCAAAGCCATTAGTTACAACTTACAAATCTTTATACGCCTAATTAGAAAAACTGCTGCAACAGTCGTCCAAGTGCCATTTTGTAGTCCATGAAATCACTGGGTTGTACTTTTTTGTTTTTTGGAAAAGTCAGCACACACACTCATTACACAAACACACCAGCCGAACAAGCCATTTAACTCAAACCATTAACGTTACACAGGAAATGAGCCTTGTGACAGCACTGCAGTATAATGCAGGATTTGCTGAGTAGATCCTAAACTATAGGACCCCGCCGGCTCAATGATGTCATGTTTTCTACACAGCAGACACTTGTGGGTTCTGAGATGCAACAGTGTTTTGGAGCACACACACACACACACACACACACACACACATATACACATACACAAAGTAGCGCAACTGACACGCACAGTAAACACAGGGAGCCGAATCTTGCGCCCGATTAGTGCGGCTTAGCTCTCACAATGACATCATCTCTGGCACGCGCACACACACACACACACACACATAGAAAGGGAGAGAGGGAACACTCCGACTGTGACACCTCCTCTCTCAGCCAATACACCTCTCACTCTGGTCGTTTGTGTGTGTGTGTGTGTGTGTGTGTGTGTGTGTGTGTGTGTGTGTGTGTCCAAACTCACCTTCCTCTTGACAAACTGGAAAGCTGAGCACTTCTTAAAGGAAAAGGCAGTCTTCTCTCCCCCTCCTCCCACTCCTGCACCTCCTCCACCTCCCCCGCCACCTCCTCCACCTCCTCCTCCGCCCCCGTTCATCAGCTTCATGGCCGACACCGGCACTCCGCTTGCCTCCGTAGATCCCAGGATGACGGACAGGCTGACGGGGAGTGACAAAGAGAAGTGAGGAAGAGTTTATCTAAGGCATGAGGAGAGAGGCTTTTTGCTGAGACAAGTGCGGGACGGCGAATGAGGGAGATGCCTCTGCGCTGAGGCAGAGAGGATGCGAGGAGGAGAGCGAGGGAGGAGGTGGAGGTGGAGGAGGCAGATGGACCAAAATGCGAGGGAGAGAGGGAGAGAGGCAGGACGCTGCGATGAGCGTGAGCTTACAGGAACAACTAGGTGTCAGGATGGAGACAAAGACGGGGCGGAAGTAGGAGAGGGAGATGCACACAAACAGATGGAGAGGGGAGGAAGAGGAGGAGGAACAGCTCCTGTTGCTGTGAGGAGGAAACAGCTCTGTTTACAATCTCGGTGAACTGTCTGATGTGTGAAGTTGATCCATGCATGTGTGAGCGGTACACACATGCTGAGTGTTTACATACAAAAGCATGCACACACGCCTCCATCCTCCCATACCTTATTGCCGGCGTCGGCTGGTTCCGCTGCAGCTTTAACAGCTTATGTCTTTACCCGAGGACTCCTCCGCAAAACTGGTCCCAGATCAGATGCACCGACTCCCACTCCTCAGTTACAGGTGTCCCTTTCGCTGTCGACTCCGAACTATGCCCACATCCCCGAAGGAGGGTGGCGAGAACACGAGGAAGGGGGAGTCTGCGATGATGTTGCTGTCCGTTTCAATAAGAGCATGTCACTGTGTGATTTGTGTGTGTGTGTGTGTCCTCAGTGGTGCAGTTGTGTGGAGTGCACAGTGAGTGGATGCACTGATGCCGCCTGTAAACAAGCAGCCAGGAAGTGTGTGTATGCGAGCATGATGATGAGGTGTGTGTGATGTGTCCAGCTGCAGTCTTCTGGCTCACCCCAGCGCTACTTTATCAATGAAAGGCTCTGCAGTGAGCAGATGCCGCCTCCCCTCCCATCCCTCTCCTCTCTCCTCCCGTCTCTCTCTCTCCAGCTCCCTCACTGTCCCTCATCACCACTCTGCCCTCCCCCTTTTTCCTCCGCTCGCTCATTCTTCTGCTGCAGTCGATGGTGGCGCCTCCTTCTCTCTCTCTCCTTCAATCTACCTCACCTCACTCTTCATCCCCCCCCCCCATTATATCTTCCTCTTTTCTGGTCTCGAAAAATTGTCCCAGTGAGGACAAGAGAGGACACCCACTACATGTCCTCAACACAGTAAGCGTGCGAGGGTTTGATGTAGTGTACAATCTTGCCTGACAGCTTTGGTCCAGCTGGATTTGATACACACAAGCAAACACACACACACACGCACACACACACACACACACACACACACACACACACACACACACACACACACACACACCTCATCATAACTCTGTGCATGCCCTTGCCTCTGTACCTATAACACAGGGTTAGTTTAATTTCCTGATGCGACACCCATGAAAGATGAAGCTGAATCGTGTTCCTGTTATGAATTCTTGCACTTTGTATCTGGCAACAAAAATAAAATCATGTTTCTGGCTGCGAGCCGGCTATATGACCTTAAAAATAAATGATAATAAATGAAATATCAAGCCGAAAGAAAGAACGGCTTAATTTTTTACACAGTCTTCATATTCACTTTGATATTTTTGATTAGGCCTGCTAAAAGAAGTGCTGCACCACGTATGACAGGTTTTTATTGTCTGTCTCCTTCACGCATCAATAAAAAACTGATGTTTACTGACTTGATTTCGTCCAGGATGAGGAAATTCTTTTAAAAATGACCTTTGGCTGCTGTCGCTGACAAACTCAAATGGCCTGAGGCACATAAGCTGCTAATGTCAAAGAGTGACTTGAATTATAATCGGGGCCTGATCCGCAATAATGTTTGTGTGACTTTCTTTTATTTTCGCCACAATAGACTAGATGTTTGGCATGAGTCAGTAAAAGCAGTTTTTGAATTTGTATGTTGTTGATTGTTGCTTTCGCTAAAGGCAAGGCTATGCTCTATTTTAGAGAACAATAACGTAGGCTGCTCCACTTAGAAATGAAAAGACTGTTCTGGTTTGACTTTGATGGCTAATGTTAGCAAGCTTTTGGTAAATGTTGCTTTACAACAGACATGAGTCATTTCACTGACTTAATGACTTTTCCCCATTTGTCCTACTGTTAAAATTGCTCAGCATTCTTTCTAAATACTAAAAAATAGTCTAGCGTTTAGTATTATCTCACAATTTTCACTTGTTGCCCCAGTTTAGCAAATGTAAGCTAGCCCTGCTTTAGCTTTAACCTGTCAGCCTCCACCTTGACAGGGTGGAGCTGTTACCCCTGCTAATAGTCAAGATGAAGTTTATTTTTCTCCTTACCTGTATTTCTTTTTATCCATCTAGATTGTTTTATCCCCTTGCAGAATGGACAAGACACTAACCAACTGAGCTAACTAAGCTAGCTAACGATCCAAAGGAGAACGCTGCTAATGTTTTATATCCCTTGATGTCACGAGCCTCGCATCCACGAGTGCATCCATGCTTTCCCCTGCACGCTGATAAGGTTGGCAGTTCAGTAGAAAGAAAATAGTTCCTCTATGAAACTGCACACAACAAGGTCTGTGGATTATTTTGAGTATCCGGGTCCTGATTCCTGGAAAACAGACATTGCTGTCGAGTTTTTCAAATGTATCTGAGCACCACAAGCTGAGTGCTGAGTCTATTCCATTATACCAACGAGGAGGCAGACATCCAGCCAATATCTCCAAAACTAGGCAACTCACATCAAAACAATCCAGATGGCTATAGCACTAGGTGAGAGGGTTAGTCCCTTTAAGCATGCTTTATTTTAGCTTGGGCTTCACATTTAGCAGACAAACTAACATGAAAGTGGTAGAAAATGCTTCAGGCTACATGCACAATTTGTCTGAAATGCATAAAACATACTGAAACGAATCAGTTTGCGAGAGGGTTTTGTTTATGACACAATTACACCGGCTGTTACAGTATTGATCAAGACAAAACCAATTATAAAAGCAGGTTAGGAACCTGATAATTCAGTGGGAACAAACACCGCCGTCGCTCTCAGTGTAAATGAAAGGGTATAACGCTCGACGGCATATGTGGTAAGCATTCAGCGGAAATTAATCCCTTATTACGCAGCGAGCGAGTCAGTTTGCCTCGGCATCGTGTTGAGAGGGATGTAGTCCTCCTTGGAGAGGAAACAATGACTGTGCAGTATTCACTGTAATCAGGATCAGTCAGAGGCCCAATCAACAGCGACTCAGCGGTAATGACAAGGAACAATGATTGAGGAAATCAGCTTTGCACCCAGCTGCAAAAAAAACAGGGGGGGCTGCAATTTACCAAGGGAAGCGAACAATGCATTTTTTTCCATAGACAACCTCCCTTTGTTTTGGGTTTTAACAGCATCTATTAAATTTTAATTTGCTTATAAAATATTCCTTCAAACTTTATATACTGCACTTTATCAAGGATGTTGACCAGACAACATCCTTAGTCCCTTAGAGCTGTTTTTTTAATTTGAGCCCTGAAATGGTTTTTAATTGCACGGGCTGTCCGCAAATAGCACAAAAGTTATAAAAGATTGTCTGAGCTATTAAGTGCATTTTTAATACTTGCCTCACTGCATCTAGTCAACAGAATAAAGGAAGCAAAAGCCTGTTTTGGCTTTTAGCATTTAAGCTCCAGTGGTTTGCTCCGTTGAATCCAGTCATGAGACTAAAGAAAGACAAAAACCTAGTTTTCCAAAATATCTCCTCAGAGCCATGAGGGCTCCAGGGTGCTATTATGGTCCGACAGCAGCAACACCCTTACATAACATGCAACAATTTCAAATATATAGCTCCGTGGCGCATAAATTATTCTGCGATCTCCCCAAAGACCCTCAGACTCTCCGCAGCTCTTGAAATGCAGCCAATAAATAATTAATAACAAGGTTTCTTAAATGGTTCAGAGAATTGCCAAAATGATCGCAAAGTCAATAAATTATGGATTTTCCTCAAAGTGAGCTGATGCTGTAAAGTATCATATATAACCACCCCCACCTCAAAAAAGAGCCTCCGACTGTGGCCGCAGCATGATAGGTGGGGGATGGTGTGTTTACATGCATTTCCAGGCTTTATTATTTATCCCAAATAATCAGACAGTACGTTTGAGACTGAGAACTTTTAATGGAAAGCCAAGCGAGGCTGTTTGAAGCCCACGTGATGGTCAGCGGTAATATACACTTGCTATCTCAGACTGCTAATTAGGTCCGCTGGGCATGTTTTGATCGTATACCGAAGAAGACCTGAAAAAAGGAAAAAAACCCTCTGCTAATCCTTTTCAGCCCTTTTATAGAGAAAAAAACAGTCCGCCTCAACTCAACTGGACTTGACTCCCTGATGAAACCAGGGCATCTGTGAAATGCACAGACAGAGCGAGAAAATATCTGACATTTTTTTGGTTTTTAATCTTTAAAGCTCCTCAAAATAAAACGCTGGGAAATAGAAAAAAGTGGATTTTTCCAGTGCAGCCATAAGACGAGTCACAGGGCAGCAATCATCAATAGAAAATCGATGATGCTTCTGTTTATCCTTTCGCGCTACAGTGCAGAGGTCACCACCTCGAGTCAGTTTAGCGGTATTTACATTCAAAGCAAGTGCCGTTTGCAAGAAAAGGGCGAATTAACATTGTAGACGAGAAGATGATAAAGAAAAGATGTGTCTTTGCCAGCCTGTCTTCCTCTCACTCTCTATTTTCGTCTTTACCCTCTGACCTGTCACAAATTGATTTCTGCTGTCCTCGGTCATGGCTTCCCCTCTCACCAAGGGTGACTTTTTGTTTTTCTTCAGGGACAGGCTGGCCACCGACACCCGGAGGTGAGCTCATCACCGGGAATGATGCCCTGAATTCCCTCCACCGCCTGACTGCAAGCAAAAAGTGTTTTTCTGAGCCACAGTCGCTGTCTTCTGACACCGTCTCCCACTTTGGAGGAGCTGCACTTGACTCCGAATCACTTTCATAAATTAACCATATCCCTGCTCTGCTTCCACAGGCTGCAGCAAAGAGCATCTATAGGGGAAAAGTGCTCCTCTCATGCGCCACAAGTTCTCCCCCATGCTCAAAAATAGTAACCCTGCTTCGCACACGTGTTGCCGCAAAGATCCGGATTCCTTCGAATATGATTCACTGGGTGAAGAAGTGTGCGCATCTGTGTCTGTATGTGTGCGTCGTGTTGGCACGTGTCTGCATGTGAGATTGTTAGCATTTTATGCAAACTGACAGGATTTGTTTGGTGTGAATAATCTCGGGAGCCGCATGCGTTTGACTGTGACTGAGGATCAAGGTAAGTTGACAAATGTGTGTGTGCGTCTGTGTGTGTGTGAGTGTGTGTGTGATGGTATCAGGATGAGTGAGAATGAGTGAAGGACTGCCACCTGCAAGTAAGACTTTTGGCAGATGCAGTAAACAATATTAATTCCCCTTGACACCTACATTTGACTAATGAATAGAGTGATGAACACCGTTTCGGGAGTGCGTGCGCGTTTGTGTGTGTGCATGCGTGTGTGTGTGTTTCTGTGTGTGTGCATTTCAGTCTTACTTTCTTATTAGGTGTGCTTTACCTCAAGGCTCTCTGAGGGCCTAAAGTCAAGCTTACTGAATCTATCATCGCCTAATTAGCAGCACACATACAGTCACGTGCCAACTGTTGGTACCAGCCTGTGTGTGTGTGTGTGTGTGTGTGTGTGTGTGTGTGTGTGTGTGTGTGTGTGTGTGTGCGCGCGCGCGCTTTGCGTGGGAGTTTGTAGAGATGGTGTTGGGCGGGCGCACACACCCTCACGTGCCAGCGATCGTGAAGTCTTTTTGTGAGGTTGTGTGGATTTCTGTTTGCCCGGGTACAGTACTGTGTGTGTGTGTGTGTGTGTGTGTGTGTGTGTGTGTGTGTGTGTGTGTGTGTGTGTGTGTGTTGGTGTGCGTGGGAGGGAGGGAGTGCAGCCATGAAACAACTCCCAGTGGGACTGACAAGACTGCAGTGCTGAGCTAAGGAGACAGAGGAGGAGAACGGGAGAGGAGAGAACCAATTACAATGGCTCACTGGCCGACTCTCATCACTGTGCTCAGTCAGCTAAAACAGGAGCAGCAACTGCAACACGCAGCGAGTGAGACTCCTTCACTCAAGATTTATTTTAGCTAATGTTTCATCCCCCGTGACACTTCAAAGTAAATGTTTTCGTTTCTGGACTTTCTGTCGAAGTGTGGAGTAAAGTCACGTGACTCGAGACTCAAGACTCAAAACTTTATGGCTTCAGACTCGACCAGAAAAAAAGACTCAATTTTGACTTTAAAGGATACTTTTATATAGCTTATTCTTCGGTGTTATAGAGCTGTATTGTTCAGAAACACATCAAGGAGTCACACTGTTGCACCGGATGGTATTCTCCTTTATTGAAATGGACACACACTGCAGTTTTTCACGGGTCAATCCAACATGCACTGTCCTGATGCCATAAAAACTCAATAGTTCACAAAATAAGTATTCATCTGCAACTGGAAATAGTCCCCAATAAATGCAGTGATTCTTCCTCTCCTGTGCCCAGCTGTGTAAGGAGATACTTAGGCTTGTTTAAAAACATTTATATTGTGGCATGGGACTTTGGACTTGAATTGAGTGTCAAGTGTCAGCTTCTATTTTAAACTGGTGTTTATTCAACAATTTAGTTGTTCCATTTCATTGTTTCCAGGAATGAAAACGAAGCCCAACACTGCGACAATTGACCAATTTCATTTTCTGTTTGTTGAGTCATCACATTTGATTGTAGACTAAAAACAGAAATGTAAAACAAGTGCAATCACATATAATGACACCACTAATTATGGCCTGACAACCAACAAAATCTGTCCACAGTTACACAGACGTACACCAATCAGCCACAACATTAAAACCACTGACAGGTGATGACAATAACATCGATCGTCTCGTACCAATGCAGTCTTTTAGGATTTTTCCACAAACCACAGGACAACCCCACAGGTCTTAGGACCGTGCCTCGACATGTTAGAGCTGCGTTGGCTGCTTGTCCACCCTGTGTACTCAGACGAGGTGAGTTTGTTTGTACAGCACATTTCAAACACAAGAGCAATCTCAATCCTGTTTTACATAATACGTTACATAAAGGAACACTGCCTTCGTCTTAACATGTCGTTTACATAGAGACAGAGCGCAATGAAACAATTCATCGCTCTACATTGACTTTGTGTTGCATGAAAGTTCCTCCTTGCCACTTCGGTTGATGGCAAACAACAGAGAAATGTCCAAAAGCAGCTGTGGTGGGATGCACGAGAAGACAACACTGGTTACAGGCAATAAACCAAGACACTCTGGAAGGGACACTCAGACAGACCCACAATATTGAGATTATCAATATACCTTTTCCCCTCTGGTAGGCACAGGTGTCTAAAATTATCCTTCGACATGCTGAACATGTTTTGGCTAGCTGCAGGTATTTTGTTAGCATTTCAGCCCTCGGTTGCACATTGTGGCGCGATTGTTTTTCAGCAGAATAAATGTTGGCAATGTACATTTCTGCAGTCCATGGATATGTTGACTCTTAACATTTCTTTACATTGCAACTACATCTGTTCATGTTTCTTCAGGTTTAGGCACTAAAAACACTTTTTTGTGAGTTAGGAAAAGAGCATGTTCTGGCTTAAAAAACCTGCTTTGGTCGCCACAAATAAGACTGGAAATCGTCCCCAAGTCTCACCTCTCCTGGTCACCTCAGAGTGAGACACAAATAGTCTGCTTTTCCCTGCACGGAGCAGATAATTGCATATGAAGGCATTTCACATATGCAATTTCAGTATCCCGGGCTCAGACAGCTTACTGTGAAAATACTGACAGAATGTCACTGGGTTCAAGGCATCTACAACAGGCAGCGCGTGTGACTGAGACGCAAACATTCAGACATTCATTTGACTTTGATAGCAAGGTGAGAGAAAATGTCAGCCGCTTTCTTACACCTCGGGAGGTTTTGTGTTCGGCTGAATGCTGACTGTGTGATATTAACTTATCGAGCATGGATCAACAAGTACTGATGTTTCGTATCTTCACCGAGATGCATTTTTTAAGTTTGTCCAGTGGGAGTTTTGAGAAGTTTATTTCATGATATAAAGAGTCTGGGGCTTTTTTCCAAATGCTAAAAGGATGTCTTTTAATTATGTTTGTTACATACAAGTAGAGTTTATGCATTTCTTTAGAAACACTTAATATGAGGCGAGCAGTTCATTCATGACCCAGCATCTAATATACAGCATAACGAATTGTTGTCATACACCATAATACAGTTTGTAATAAGATAAGGAAGCGTATCAGTCTCAGTTTTAGACTGATTCACATTTCTACATAAGGGTGTTGTTCCATACCAGTCTTACCAAAAACAAACACTGGTACAGGCGCGATGAAACACAAATGTAAAAACAGTGGTGGTGAGGTGTGGTGAGATGTCTCCGATTGGTTGGAGGAAGTGCCAAGGCTGAATCACCTGACACTTCCTCACCTGATGCTCACCATCTGATGATCTGATGTGATGTGTGATGTGTGACTGGTGGTGTGATGTGTGTACAGTGCAGTATGGTTTTGCATAGAGAAAGGTTCACATAATTCATATTATTGTGTAGAGAAAGACTGAATCAAGGGTTGTTCCTTTCATTGATATGGATGCATGTGAAATAAGTGTTCTTCTGTAAGTGTACATGCCAGACAAGGTTAAAGTCAGGAATCAAAGCCAGCAACAAGGTGTGTGTGTGTTTGTGTTTGTGTGCAACCGGTGTTCATTCCAGACAAATGTCCTGTAGCACATACTGTACCTGTGACTGGAGAAGCGAAACATGTTAAGGTATGAGCATCATGTGGTTTTCGATCACAAGGCAAAGGCAGCTGAGGAATGTGGCTCCGAAGTTGACCTACCTGCTGATATAATATAGGGCTAATAGAATACAATAGAGCCATTAGTTTTAAATTAGAAAAACATTTTCATGTCAATGACTGAAAATACACATTAACATAAATCCAACGTGTTGTTTGAAATGATTAATTGATTTTTAAGCGTATCATTTGCACAACACTGATGGTATTCCTCGTGCAATCATGTCGACCAGCTAACCAAACCGTTCGCTAAATCACCGTGTGGCTAACTGGTCAGCTAACTCCGTGTTATTAAAGACGTATCAGCCAGTTATCTGTGGGCCACGATGGACTGTTTTCTAATGTATGACAAATGACATACGCTTCACCTCAGAGACCACCACAGAAATTGCAGAGGGTTAACGCACCATTAGCCTTGCTGCAAGGTGTTTATACATGGCAGTAGGCTGTCCTACACGGTTTTGTAGGCCCAGTGTGACATGCAACAGAATTTCATACTTGATATGTGGTAGTTGCTCTCTGTTTCGTCTTCCCATCAGCTAAGGCAGGTGTCTTCAATCTTTTCATGCTGAGGTTAAAGAATATTTGGAGAAAATGTTCAGCTGAAAGTTGTTCGCATGACCTGAAATACATGGAGCGTGAGGTATGTACTGTATGTGTGTGCTGATGTGAGCCTGTCACCTTGTATATTACAGCATGTCTAGTTGACTGAATCCTCCTGACTGCGGACGCTAACGTTAAGAAAAAGCACCAGTCTGAATAATAGCGTGATGAAAACAGATACACCAGCCAAACAGAAGGATGAATACGATTATAGCTTGATTTCAACACAGGGCGGGTCCTCTGTAACCCATTTGACCCTGTGTTATATCACCCTGCCTTGTGGCTTGGCTGCCCCACCTGTTTGAAGCGATTCACCTGCTCTACAGTGCGAGCAGGGCAGGTTAGGTAAGAGACCAAAAGAAACATTCTGTTCTCATCAGACTTGGACAAGCCAAGAATGTAGATCAGAAACTTGTCAAGCGTCCTCCCCGATCAAGCAAACTCTTTTTTTATTATTCAGAAACGTGGATTATTTGAACACTCTTGTTTTAGAGTTTTGTTTAAACCTCTCATTCCCTTCCCTA
Organism: Pagrus pagrus; assembly: GCF_965226575.1. Taxonomy (NCBI): domain Eukaryota; kingdom Metazoa; phylum Chordata; class Actinopteri; order Spariformes; family Sparidae; genus Pagrus; species Pagrus pagrus. The sequence continues at coordinate 8,486,724 of NC_140200.1, read as the reverse complement.
TCTGTCTTTTTTTGATCCAATAATTATTAAAATATTCACCTCTTTCTCTCTCCGTCTGTCCGTCTGACTGTTTGGCAGAAGCCTTGTGACCTTTTCAGTAATACAGTCTTCAATAGATGATTGACAGGAATGAGCCAGGGGACATATTACCTGCTCACACGCACACACATGCACATCCACACACACCAGAACCCGAGTCAAGTGTCTCTAAGGACACAGAGTGAAGGGCATCTTATCATATGTTTTCATCTTTGACTTGATACCGATCTTATTCAGGCCAGAATACACAAAAGCAGGAATAAAGGGTTACACACACACACACACACAGACACACTTGTTGTTTGCATTTCCATTTTCTGGTGATTTCACTTCAGCTTGAAGACAGGGCATGTAAGCCGAGGGTGCAAATGCAGGTTGTCAACACATTTTTGAAGTTTTAGTGAACAAAGCCGGTTTAGCAAACAGGTGCAAGAGCAGGAAAATGAACTGTTGTCAACAGACTCATCTTCATTAATAGTTAAACACATTGGCTCCGGTCATCCCCCTTAAAAAACTACTGAACAGATTTCCTCAAAACTTGGATGGAGGATGGGTCTCAGCCTACAACGGACCCCATTAACTTATGGTGTCGATTCTCACTTTCTTTAACATTGCGAGGCAGGGCGTTTTTGACATTTTGGTTGATTTATCAGGGAATAAAACATGGATCTTGATTAAAAAAATAATGTACTATGACTGAGTACAAAAGGGTCCGTCGGGCCTTGTCAGAGTTACGCACTCTCTGTCCTCTTCGGGGAAGCAAACATACTCAGTTTGAGACTCAATAAAACAGTTGCCAACGAAATGTAAACCCAAGTGACACCTCTTACGTCTAATAGACAAGAAGACACAGAAGAGTGGATGGAGATAAAGTATAATCTGATTCTGTAGAACAGGGATGAATTATGAATTACGGACCTTTTTGGCTCGTTGTCAAGTGGTTGTCGAGCTCATCAAGGATCACTTTCTTGACGCACTGGGCCCCTTCCATTAATTTCATGTGGGCCAGATGGGAAGCTTTGGCACTGATGAATTGCCCTGCAGGGTGCCATTTTCATTTATTTTACCCCTGACCCCTCAGGCAGCCTGAGTCAGCCAGTGTGCTTTTCTGCAAAATGTTGAGACTTTGCATTTCGTTATGTTGCAACTTCACAATTTGATGTTGTAACAATGCGGCTGATGCTTTGGTTAGGGTTAGGAAAAGATCATGTTTTGGCTTTTGGTCTCCAAACACATGACTGGAGATTGTAATATCCAGTGGTGTCATGCTTACAGATGTTGAAATTCAGTCTTGATGCACAGACACGAGCTTGGCAGTCATCTCATCTCACCAACTAGTGTATAAAAGTGAACGTATCAGTGGTTTGAAGAGATTTTAATAGCCAACATTTTATCATGGTGCCTGGCATGCTAATCATCATTTTTAGCAGAGAGTGCAAACATTACCGTAGTGCTTTCTGTGCAAAGTGCACTTCATTTTAAAGCCAGACTCTGTACAACCGGTACCAAAATTACCATCACCGCTATGTGAGCTGCAACAATCCACCAGAGCACCACTCAGTTTGTTTGGAGCCACGGCACGAGTCATGAAAAGATGATATTGCGCCTGTCAGCTGGCTCGAAATAGTGAAAACCATTTCACTTGTCATAAAAGCATAATGTCCGATGTCTGTATCAAACCCTGACTTCTAACATCTCAACTCAACTAAACCACTGAAAAAGTTATGAGAGCGGAAAGTCGAACGCGCCGTATAAAGTTTCGCACCAGACATGAAAAGTGCCTTTTATTCATGTGGGATGTGTTTTTTTTTTTTCCAGAGCTGATTTCTTTTTTTAGGTTTTGATTCTGCTAAAGTCTGCTAAATTCAGAATTTCAAGGGAAAGTCAGTGGATTGGCAGGGGAGTAGATGTTCAGCCTGTGGTGCGACTGCTTTGAAAATACAGTGAATCATAAATCTACTTCTCTTGCTGCAGGCTGCTGGTCCAAGACATGTTTTTGCAATTATGTTGATGTCATCAGTTGTCGAGTGTCATTACAGCTTGTATTTACAATCTGTTCTTCAGAATTATACAATTCTCACATAAATCAGATGCTGTACTTTTAATTCATTATACTGTGTTAACGTTGACACGCAGCTGGCTCGAAGGTGACTCAACATGGCGATAAAAACAACATTAGTAAATGCTCAATACTTTCTCCATTGTCTGTTCTCCTTCCATGTATGGACAATACCAAAGCTTTACTCTGCCCTGTGTACCCCTCTCTGTCAGGCCCGTTGACCAGCTGTGAAATTCCTCTCTTTCCAGGAACAATGGGAAGCTTTGACTTCAGAGAAGCGATCCAAGCGATGCCTCTCAGATAAGGAAGTCTGCAGGAGCCGCAGAGAGCACACAGACGTACAGCAGCACTATTTACAGACATGCTTTGTTTCTGTCTTTTGTCTCTCAGGCGGCTCGTGGCATGCCAATCATTTCCTTTTGCCTCATCTGTGCTGTGAAATCACAGCTTATATTTACTTTTTACCCTGTAAGGTAATATTGTGTGATTACAGGCATCTATAAATAAAAAAGTATGATCTCAAATATCAGATGATCATCAGAATGACCAGAAGAAACTTACGGTCAGTTGTGCTGATCCAACTAATTGATCTGTATCAATGACATTTTGTGTGTTTTTTTAACACCTAAAGGATAAGTTCACCCAAAAATGAAAATGTAGTCATTATCCGCTCAGCCCCATGCTGATGTAAAGTTTCACAGTCCACAAAACATTTCTTTTTTTTGCCATAATCCAAGTCACTGGAGGCCCAGAGATCCCAAATTGATTTGAAAAGAAGTCATTTACACCCTTTTTTAAGCCATTATAGTCACTGTAGTTAAGCTAAACGTGTTTGCACACACCGTATCAAGCGAGTGCGTATCACGAGCATGACCACTTGAGTGTAAATAACACTTTTTAAATCAATCTGGGATCTTGGGACTTCCCGAGACTTGGATTATGATAGATGAGCTGTATGGAGCCATTTTTGTTGCAAAGCAGTTTTTTTGCTGTGAAGCTCCAGAAATGTTTTGTGGACTTGGAAACTTCACCTGACTTTCCATCGGCCTGGGGGTTAGCAGATCATGACAGAATTTTAATGTTTGGGTGAACTTATCGTGGTGGTTGTAAGCAAAAAATAAGCACATTTATATTAACTGTTAATAAATGCTTGAAAATTCAATTTAGATGTAGGATTGGACATGAAAAAATGTCTTAATCTGTTACATAGCAACGAATAAAAAATGTTAATTACATAAATTATTCACATGACTTCAGGATATGTGATGTTATATCGTGTTAAGGCATTTATTAGTTGTTGATACATCATTTTTTGATGCATCATAAGCGACTTTATAGTTCAAATATGTTGATGAATACTTTATATTTCTTTATAAATGTTTACAACTCTATGCATTTCTTTATCAAGTATCATAAATACATGTGCAATAAAGTTTTGCTAAAATAAACTAAGGAGCGATAAAGTGTGTTGACTTGGGTTTTACCCATCACTCCCTTCCACATGGCACCACTGAACACAATGGTCTAGCTATTTACACAACATGACATACACACATGATTTATATATATATACAAACACACACTCGGTCACTCACTCTCTTCTTTCTGGCCTGAGGTTCAGTGTGTCCTTTATTGTCCACTTCCTGCACAGCGGTCAGCTGCTTCCTATCTGGCGCCACACCAATGAGCGGCCGCCGACCCCCCTCCATCGCCACGGTAACACTATGAGGGGGTCAAGAGCAGAGGGAGAAAAGATGAGAAACGTTGATAGGACGGAAAAAAAGGGACATTCCTGTGTTGAAAGTTGGGTACGCTGTGGAAATTGCAGAGCGAGTTTGCAATGCGCCCGACGTTTCAGCCCTAAAAGGTGTAAGATCATGTCAGAGCCTGACGGTGGATGCTGGATTTCGGAAAATCCAAGGGGGAAAAAAATCTGACTGATTGTTGTGAGAACTTTCCTTTGTTCATAGCATCAATAAAATATTCACCCGTTTCTTTGTAAGAGCACACACGTCACTAACTCATCTTATCAACTCATCCTCTAATCATCCAAAATCTGCAAGAACCAATCCCGGGACTTTCTGGGAGTGATTTTTATTCGGTGTGAGAGATAAATCATGAGACAAGACGCCTGTTTTTAGCCGTAAGGCAAGAATTTCAATTTCATCTTGAATGCCGTGGACATGTACAGAGAGAGAGGGGTATGGGAGGGGGGGAGACCAGTTCAAAGTGAAATCCTGATAGATTCTGAGAAAAGATACGGAGAGCCAGATGAATGAAATACAGGGGAGTGTGCTGGAGGGGTGACTCGATGTGAGAGAAAAGAAAAAGATGAATATAAAGGAGGAGAGAGAGATGAAGAGAGAAGGGAGATAGAGAGATCTGACAGGGGGGACAGCTCTCTCTCATAAAGAGCATTGGATATGAGCCTCAGTCTGTCTCCCCAGGGGATGTGACCTGGTTTCTCTTTTCCCAACACACACTCACATACTTACTCGCATATACAGTGAGCTGTCAGTAGAGGCGAGCGCTATATTAACGAAGAGCACACAAACAAACTATTTGCTATTAAGGCGGACTGACACATGAAAGTCAGAGCAGGTAAAGGTTAATTTAAACACGAACGCCCGGAGCCAAATTAATTTCTCTTGCAGTTTCTTTATGTTTGGATCAACATGATGCAAAGAGAGAAAAACACTCGCAGCATCAACAGTAAATGTCAGCGTGCGCTGGTTCCTCAGCAACAAGAGCTGCTCCGCTCACATAGACTTCAAAGTACCACAGTGACGTGTTGCATTCAGAGGACACAGTCCAGGTTTGGGTTGCACCAGCTATTCATAAAATCGTTCCTTAACTGGTGTTTTAAAGTAACGAGCTAGTTTCATACTCATGATTTATGCCAACCTACCAAGAAGTACGCCTCAGATTCCAAGTTGGGACGCTGTGTAAAACATGAATAAATCTGAATGTGATGATTGTCTATTCATTTTTAAAACATACTCAATTTCACAGATTTTTATTTTTAAAAAAAGGTGCTTATTCTGAGTTTGATGACAGCACACGTTTCCAACAGGTTGGGACAGGTGCAACAAAAAACAACATTCGACAGGTAAACAGGTTCATCGGCATCAGGTGACAGTAAGATTGATTCACAACAGATGATTGTATGAACACATTTACTGTACCAGGGTTGGGAGGGTTACTTTAGTATAGTAAAGTAATGTGATTTGATTACTCAGATGTGTCAAACGCACGTTATTTTAAACATATGTTAGCAAGCTAATGCTAGTTTTTTTTTCAGTTTGGTCAGTAAGATAGGCTACTTAGCAGTCTCACCCAGCAGATTTTACTCCTCAGTCTAATTAGTTAGCCTAATGTGCTAGTATGCTAACGTGTATGTGTACTCCGAGCACTTTTTACGCTTCAATAAGGAGATGTTACATTTGTCAGTTGGTTCAGCTCTTTAGCTCTACTGAGTACACATTAAAGTTACATCCCGACTTCAATAATGAAGAGCTGGTTCAACCAGCTTGGTCAGAGACAAAACAAAGGCCTAGTCACAAAATCGAAACTGATCTATGAGACCATATGACCGTGAGAACACATTCATACCGACAGCTGATAAAAGTGATTCGAGTAACATACAAAACTATGTGGACCCCCAGTCTGTTTAATTCCATATATGGCTACAGAAAAGGTAGATTACAAGGAAATACCTTCAGTGCACTTAACATGACAGAAAGATGATATATAGTAGTGTTGGCAATTACACGGGTAGAATTTCCTTTGGCGCACCACCAGAGGCTTATCAAGAATTCAGCATTAACATGCCAGATTGCATTGTGCTGAATTTTGTGGCCCACTTACCCGGACGCTGACCGAGATACCTTATCAGTCGAGCCCTCTGTTGTCTGAATAGATGACTCTAAAAGTCTGGGTAGGGTCCTCTTGGTATTTCCTGTCCTTTAAATTCCTTTCAGGCTGAAAGTTATTGCTGAGAAGGACGACATTCATTGCCGGTGCCCCGGGGGTCGACCGGACTGATTCACGATTGCCGGCGAGGAACATCCTGTTAAGGCTTTCACCTGCTTCTTTTCTTTTCTTCATTGAAATTGGCGTAAAAACAAAAGATATAAATAGAATAAACACAGGCCTACGGCGCAGATAGGGAACGACATCCACTTCTGCACAAACTTACTAATGTTGAGGAAAATATGTTAAATAAGCTAAAAAGATAAACATATCGTATTGTACTGGGAAAATACAGAAAAAGACAGAGCGAGCTGAGCTGTAGTCCCCAGTGAGAAACACTTCATCTTCTGCTGCTTCCTTATTCTCTTTCATCTTTTAGGCTCGCTGTTTTACTCTCTCTCTTTTACATTTATTTGTTATCTATGCGCCGGGTTTTTTAAAATATTTTTATACTCCCACTCCCTCCTCCACTACATGGCTACACATTGCTTATTCCACTTCAGATCACACACGTGCACACACACACACATGCACATTTACGCGTTTATTTTGTAAACACCTTCATCATTCATTCATGTGTATTTTCAGATTTCAGCGGGGAGAGAGATGACAAGGAAGGAAAACCCAAACTCAAAGAAACGCAGCCTCAGAATATTCACAGCAAAGAAGTTTCTGTGAATCAAATCTTTTGCAATTGACACTTTTTAAAAAAATTTTATTGCAAATGTCTGTCCTGTATTTCCCTAAAGCAGTTATTAACATACGATGCAGATCAGTGTGAAACATTCTCATGGTGTTGTCCACTGATGGACACTGTTATTCCAGCTTTCCACTGGCTACAGCAGGGACTGCAGGCTAAACTTTTAAAATGTTAAAGTCCATAGCCTACATGAATTATGGGTGTTGTAGAAGCAGAAGATCTGAGATGTCTGTCGTGCAGACGATGTGTTATGCACACATTCACATGCACATTGGTGTTAAAAGTGAATTTCAATGTGTTCTGATGAAAATGAATCATATGAAACGAATCAGGAAGAATTTGAGGAAAACAGTCCGAGGTATACGTGAGCGCACGGATTAAGGCAACAAACTTTAATGAATGACTCTTGTTTTGATGTGCATCTTTAAAGAGATGTTAGTCATTTACATGTGCAATATACAAGAACTGTTTTCTGCCGTTAATTGTAGCTCCCGTTAGCTTGTTGGCTTAGTTAGCTGTGCAGCTAGTGAGATGGACAGGGAGCCCGAGGACCAGGGAGTATAATGTTTACAATGCTAGCACAGGAGCTTTGGACCGGGGCAGGCTGAGGCAAGCCAGTTAACATGCTAGCTTTAGTAGCGGTCTCAGCAACACAATACATATCATAATGTCATAGATGCTATTTGTTCACCCTTTTGTTGATAGTTTTTGAACGTTTTCAACCACAAGTCTTACATATTGCCCCTTTAATAAAGTTTGTTGCCTTAATCCCTGCGCTCCAGTACACCTCGCTCTGTATTCCTTAAGTTTTTCAACTCCACGTGATGCATGAAACGTATTCCTTCATCATATCAGAAGAATTTAATTTAACAGATAATGTTTCACACACCGTTTACTTCACAGTCATCGAGTTTCATTTTCCTAATGAAGAAAAATAATTAAAACCTGAACCAACTTTCAGAATTCTTACACAGAGATAAACAAAACAATCATTTTGGACCCAACTCACATTGACTGATTCGTAATCATAATAATGTTTTCAAGGAAAAGAGAAACTTTTAATCTGCACCTTTCTACAAGTTAGTAGATGTATTATGTTTTGAAAATGACCTTCAATTTAAGCGTTCAGTTTTGACTTTAACACGTTCTACAGTTTGTTGACATTAGACGTAATGTGCTGGAGGCCACACCCAACACGCCCCACATGACCACACCCACCTCCAACTTCACTAGTCACAAATTTAAACCATTCTCATCTGGTCACCCTGACATCAGTCTGGTTTACAGAAAGTTTACCAGCTGCACACGTCTTAAATAACGTGCTCAGCAAACAAGAATTGACAGACAACAAGTTTCAAACTCCAAAGATTGCATAAATCTTTTTTACCCACAAATATGTGGCGAGACTGACCTATTTTTAAAAGGAAGTGCCTGAAACAAAACAGGTACAGGACTACTTCACGCTTATTGAATCATGGTCAATGTAAAATGGGGACGAGTTAAATCGAGTATCCTGTACTCTGTGATGGAAAAACTGTATCAAGAAAAGCTATTGCTCAGTGCAAGGTAGCAAAAGCATTTTAAAAAGTCCCACTGGTTCACAATAATGCGAGAATAAAATAAAAATGATTAGTTGCGAAGAGGGAAAGGTATTTTATGTATTCTCTCACGGCTAAAGTTATTTCACTAGGCCGCACTTCATGCCTCAGCTGAGTGATGAAAATGGCGTGTCCAATTTGTGTTATTGGCCCATAATCCCTTCATGGTTAAGAACATAATCTTCACATTAGTCTTGCCCATGCCTCATAATATGCATTTTAACTACTTACTCTTGTGCGGCACACACATGCAGGGACATGTCCACAAACATAGTGGTTGTTCTAATGACTATAAAGACTTGTGCTCAATTAGTTTGAGCGGTCTGATGGATGCGCTCGGTTTTATCATCGCACTTAAAAACATCTGCCGCACACACCTTGCAGGCAGGGAGTGTGTTTTATAAGGGACTGACATCGACTGAGGACTCTCTGTTTTTGTTTCTCTGTCTGTGCCTTATTCACCTCACTTACTTTCTCCCTGGGAAAAAAAAAAAAAAAGTGCATTTCCTCCTCCTCCCGTTTCATTTGTGTGCCTTTGAAGAGCGTATAACAGATAAGAGTTTTGCTTTTGGGTAAGAGGCAAACAGAGATGTCACCGGATATTTGCAGAAGATTTCAGAGAGCTGTCCTCGTCACGGAGTTCAGCAGCCTGACACACGTTCAAACCCAGGCGCCGATGTGCACGCACGCACGCACGCATACATTTACACACGTGCACGTTCGCGTATACATGCACGCACGCACACAGGTGTAGACACTCTGGCGTCGCTTTGAAATGGAAATGTTTCGGCCATGTTCCAGGGAACGTTGAGCAGAGGGGGAAAATAACTCTCCTGACAGATTCTGAAATCAAAAATAACAAAAAAGATGGAAAATAACAAGGTGAAGCCTGGCACCTGCAGACAAATCAGCCTCTAAAGACACAATGTGACTTTGTCAAGATTTGTGATGAATCATTCAGATATTTTCGGCGACATCTGTTTATCGTGAACGCGAAGAAAAACATCCCAAAGCAGGCTGCTGCAGCCCTGGAAGAGGTGTTAATACAAACTCCAAAGGCAGCAGACCTGACATTTTCTCTACCTGCAGCTTTACCAGTTTCAAACGAGTGGGCAGTGCACTCTCCTCTAGTGGTGTTCGTTTAGTTTTTTTGGATTCTACACGGGGAGGACAAAGGAAGCAAAATAGAGTCTGACAGCGCAGTTGTGTAATGCAGCTGTCCTCCCTGACAGTGTTGTGCAGAAAGGTTGAGATGTTCTCCTCCTTTTCCCCAAAGATAATCGAAAGTAAAAAGGCATTTTTTTGGCAAAGTCCTGTGACATTAATGGCTCCGATCCAACCATTTGTCGAAGGTAAATCATTACCTTATACCGTATGTACATTATATTTGACTGATATAATGACAATCTGGCTGCTCAGAGCCGGCTAGCTCTGGATGAGAGTCGGGTGCAGCAGGGATCCTGGGAGGTGACTTCCATCATCGGGTGCTCATGCACTGTAATGTTGACTGCTGCCTAAAGCTGTAGGGGAATGTACTTTAGTGCAACATCACAGAGAGGAGGGGGAAAAGAAGGTGAGGCTTGACCTGGATTTAAACGTACAGACACATATAACAAAGTCATTTTTAGACATTTTCATGCAGAATTATAACGTGTTATAGCTTCAACACAATATCTAAAACCACTTTAAACCCTAAGCTAACAGGGAACTTACACCTGAGGCGTTCACTGGTTCACTTCTCTAAAATCTGCTGACCCTGACTTAATTACATCACATTTAAGATCTGCGTTGGCCGAAGCCTTTCTCCAGCTTTAACCCACAGGCTGTACAAAGCCCCGCCGACTGCACTGACTGCAGACCGTTCTCTGACCCCTGCAACTGGACTCCTCCTGGGGGGCTTTCTTTCTGCTTCTTTAACCATTAAGCAGCATGAGTGAGGGGAAAGACAAGGAGGTGGAGAGTCAGACAGAATAATAACTAAGTGCTGTGCGCTGATCGCTCCTGGTGCCTCATGAGAAGGATTAGGTTGCTACTCATGTGTCATTATGCAGCATTGCTTCCCTTTCCATAGCCTGAGGACAACAGTGACACAAACATTGCATTTTATATTCACACAGGCTTGTTTGTTAATGCTCCTTTTCTGACCATCTATCCTGCTGGCTCTCTCTCTCTCTCTCTCTCTCTCTCTATCTCTGTATTTCCTCACACCCACCTACCGCGCACACACACACACACACACACACACACACACACACACACACAAACACACAAGCATGGCCACAAAATCTTGCTGCAATCTCATTGGCTCAGGCAGCACTTCCCTGGAACCAATGGGGCCACGGGACAGGTCTGTGGACTGCTGGACTACTCAGTGACTGAATCATCTTGGTATGCCAATTCACGTGCACATACACAACACACACACACTCTCACACACACAGGGGGCAGATGAGGGGAAGCAGAACATGTCTTGCATACAGAACAAGCAGCTCTGTATCAAAGAGAAAGAGATTTTGGGAAAAAGGGTGAAGGAAATGTGACATCACTATTATTACCACTGATTGCTTGACTCTGTGTGTGTTTGTGTGTCTGTGTGTGTGTGTGTGCTCTGTCTCCTCCTTTTCTCCTTCTGCTCCCGTCACCCCTTACTAATTGACTCCTCCATTTCAGCGAGCGTTTCCCTGCTTCAGCCGCTTCGGTCTCTATATTTCCCTCCCCTGTTCTCATTTTTCCTCCAAATTGTTTATTATCAAGGCCCAAATCTTCACTACATCAATCCCCTCCCTCCGTTCGTCACAGTCATTAGCTCCTTTTTAGGTTGTTTTTTTTTTTCTATGACATAGTAATTATCTCTCCTTTCTCTTCTTCTTCTCCTCTGATCTCATCTCCTTCCCTCACATCAGCGTCCTTGTTTCCTTCCCTCACCCTCCTCTTCCTCCTTGGTCTTGCATGTTCCAACTGACGGAGTAATTAGTTTCTCTGGGCTGGCGATCAGGCTGTATTCCCAGCAAGGATACGCACATCTATAAATCAGCAGTGTGCTCGCTGAATTTATACCCTCGCTGAGGAACACAAGTAGACATAGAAAAGATGGGCAGAGAAAATGATGGAAAAGATGAAGGTTTAGAAGAAGGGACGGGGCAAAATAAAGCTTGATGAAAGAGAACGATAAAGGGGAGAAAGAGGGCAGAAATGCGTTAATCTTTTCTTGTCCTCCACTATTCTTTTTATTCCTCACCTGTCTTTGTGTTTGCAGAAAAGTGACACCACATGCAGTGCAGAAGATGTGAGTGATACGAACGGGTAAGGGGGTGGGCAGCGAATGCTCTGCCTTTCCCTGCTGGTGAATATTAACATCACAGTTTGACACTCGGTAAAGGAGACACCCGTGCCAAAGGCTACCGCCGCAGTTACGCTGGCGTTACATCACTGCCTTCACGGTTGCATCAGGGGGAGCAGGTTAGATCGGTCTTTGGAGCGAAGGGATTATGGTCACCCGTGTCAGAGAGGGCTGTGGTACATGTATGTGCACACGTATGGGTGTGGGAGATGCCCATGCGTTAGATCGTTTGATCAATTTGGCAGATGTATTTTGTTCTCTATTTATTCTTTGGAAACACTTTTTAAGAGATGTTTCCAAGGTATTTAGGATATGATATGTAAAATTTCTGCGTTAAAATGTCTAAAAATGTGACTAAAAACATCAACTCCCATGATCCCATTCTACTTATGTCCTGTATTATCTTTTGACTGAGAGACTCCTGGTGGCAGGAGTCACACACTGTGCATTTAATGGTTAATAAGTCATTATACGAGTTACAAGCTATTTAATTTTTTTTTTTTTGCCACTAGCGTTTTCGTGCATTATTCTTTATTGCACTGGATTCACATGAAACAATGCATTCATACAATCTGGTGTTCATGTTTTTTGTCTTATATCGCCCTTAATGTAAATGTTTAATCTTCCGCAGCTGTATCAGAGCTGTATTAAGTTAACTGTCGATACAAATCAAACACCTTGTGAAACACAGGGTGGCTTTTATTGTGAAAGTCACAGCTTCACAGTCATACCTACTTGTACCCGCTCACTGATATCCTCCATCAATAATGCGTATGAAAAAACAAGAAAATTGTGACTTTCAGCATTTGCGGTCGGCAGCTAATTTTGAACTTTTGTAAGAAAGTCAGGGGACAAGAAGGAGCAACCGCAGCGAGCTGTTAGAAGCAGAGCGAGGAGTGACGAGAGGCTGCACACCAACTCCTCAGCAGATGTGTGGAGAACAACTCACGCCGTACGTAGCATGAAATCTGACTGCTGTAATCTTTGATTGACGTCTATATCGTAACATAACAAGCTTGTTTGGCTGCGCTGTGAACAGATTCGCCAGTTGCTCTGCTGCTGTATAGTATCTGCTCAAGGAGTGTTACAGTTGTCACTTGTTGTTACCACCAGTAAACAAGGGTGATGCTAAATCTGCCAGCACTGAAATCTTAAGGATTACAACCATATAGGAGCAAATTTCAGGTTGCCACGTTGTGAAAAATCCCTGCGGCTGCTGTTCATATTTCCTGTTTGATGATAAAGCACTTATAATTGTTTTACTATTAATAAATGCTAAGTAAGTAAGTGGATATTGGTCCAGATCCTCTGCAGCCCTTACGAAGAAGTTGACCTCTGTCTGATCTATTTAAAGGTGCACTACGCAGTTATTCATTGGGAGGACTTGTTTACATTTACAGGTCCTTTATTAAGTCAACAAAACATATTTCAGTATTCTCATAATTATTCTTATGTATGACATCTTGTCAAAAAGTATCTTACCTCTGATCTCACAACTACATAGTGCACCTTTAATAAAGCTATTATTAGTGTTATCTTGTAAAAATGGTGCCTTAAAGGATAAGTACCGTTTTTTACAACCTGGACCTTATTTCTGGCAAAAGATATGGTCATTTACTCACCCAGATAACTTTGGTGTCATTCGGCGTCGTTCGGACGAAATTAGATCCAGTGTAGCGGCGATATATCCATATAATGGGAGAGACGGGGCAGCGACACACAGCCTCTATATAACGCATTATCTGCCACGAAACTAGTTAATTTCATCAATATTTTGTTATGAAATGCTAGCGCTATTCCCCTCTGAGTCCGGGCTCGTCCGTTATCAACATCCGGGGTCAAACTAGCAGTAGCAGCTACAGGTAAACAAGCCGCGCTGCCGCGGGTGCGCGCGCAGCTCAGAGACGACATCTTCCAGGTCAGAGGTAGTAGCTCAACCTACAGACCCCGGATGTTGACAATAGACGAGCCCGGACTCAGAGGCTAATAGCGCTAGCATTTCATAACAAAATATTGATGAAATTAACTAGTTTCGTGGCAGATAATGCGCTATATAGAGGCTGTGTGTCGCTGCCCCGTCTCTCCCATTATATGGATATATCGCCGCTACACTGGATCTAATTTCGTCCGAACGACGCCGAATGACACCAAAGTTATCTGGGTGAGTAAATGACCATATCTTTTGCCAGAAATAAGGTCCAGGTTGTAAAAAACGGTACTTATCCTTTAATAGTAGCCGTTTGTTTTACAGTATGACATGCAACCCCTTATTTTTATTTTTGTTTTTCTTTGTAATATCTATTTAAAACCACACAACCACCCATGTGTCTCTGGCTGCGAGAGGGGAAGCCGGTTCGTACGCCAAGTGCCAAAACGGGACAGATGCTATTTGCAAATTCTTCCACGGGGTTTCATTTATCCTCCTCATGTGCCAGATGGGCAAGGTTCGCCTCGCAGGACAATACAATGAGTCATAAAGTTGAGACTACCACAATCGCAGGAAAGTATTTGAGAGTCAATTTATTACCCCGTTCTTTGTTCTGGCGCTCGGAAGAGATAAAAAAGGAAAAAAAAAATGAAGTATTTTAAGTACAGTTCAGTCCAGGTTTGAGTGGTTGGTTTCCAATTCGGAACGACACCTCTGCGCTCACCGTCTATTCTCTTTTATCTAATCTCTGAGTAGGCAGCAACTTTGCTGGTTGCAAACTCATTTTTGTAGCTCCGGCATCCCATATATATTTTTTGCTGTGATTTCTTCTGCTTCTTATAGAAAGATTAGATTCGGTAGCACACACATACACACACACGCACAAACACACTGTTTTTCTGACAGCGTGGGTGTTCTTTGCAATCTTGCCACTCACTCTTTCTCTCGCTCCCTCTTAGTTCTGCTTGATACATATCAGCTATTACGTAAAGATGCTGACTGCCTCACCGTGCAGGGAGCAGCGCTGTGCTGACTGGCTGACTGAAATGTCAAGTGCTGTCACAAGAACGGTTTCATCAGATAATGCAGAGCTGCAGTCACAGTCTTACCCGCCCAGATGGCTTTTGATATATATCAGAAAAGGGTCAAACAAGTGTCAGTGCTCACTTCATCCTGTGTGGAGCAGTAGACGGGTGGCAGATAGTGTAAGTTGTGGAAAATTCTGCTCAGGTGGCTTTTGAGTTAACTTCTGCTGCTGACAGTCACTTTCAAAAACTATTTGACACACTTGTTTAGGGCTATGCAAGACGACAGAGTCAAAGTTAACAGGTTAACAGCTTCTAAAAACCCAAAGACAGAGAAGTCAGATGGCTGTCGGCACATTTAATCTCCCAGGCTGTCAGTCACAAATGTCAAACAGCCAAAATATGCAAGACACTTAACATAATGCCTCTGCAGGATATCACCATGAAACTTCCCCAGTTCATTATTTACATTAAATGTCCTATTTGTAAGAAAACTTGACTTTTGACTCTTATCTCCAACTCTTCAAATACTGATGCTTAGTGATTGTAGGTTGAGTTGGAAAACCTTTCAGACAATTGTTCATTTATGACAAGTTTTCTTAAATGTTATGCCACAAAAACATTATCTAATAAAATACTGTTTGTGCCAATGCTCAATGGTTAACATTCTTGTTTCAGTTTGTTTACATATTAGAGTTACAAGGTTTTTACCTCGGGATGTGTCTTCCATAAATCAGAAAATACTGTCAACAGCCATAAAAAGTGCCATGTTTTTAGGAATCAGTATAAATCAGGCCGTAAATGAGCTCCCTGCGTAATAGCCTTCAGAATATAGATAGGAATAAAAGTGGAAAAGTTTGGTTTATGTAGGTAATACTGAAGTGGAGATTTATGGCACAGAGTATGAGAAAAAACTCATTTTGAGTTTAAACTGCTCACATTTTTATATATTCATAGACAAAATGGATCAATAATAAATTCCCCATTGAAGTTTCCCCAGTTAGTGGGGTCTGTATAACATGTTTCCAGATATTTTATGCTTAATAATGCAAATAAGGTAATCTAATTAAATATAATCTTATGTGCATATTTCCAGAACAGAAATCTGACCTTACATAAACCTACACCAAAATGTGTATTTTTAATGATTTCTTCCCACGAGTCTGAAAGGAGTCATGTTAGGTCTTGATCTAGATGAAGGCCTTCAGGCTAAAACGTTATTTAATTAAAGAAAACTGCATAAGGAGCCAGAGTGTGCAACACTTCTTTCTACTGTCACTGATCAGCACATCATTAAAAGCCCTTGGTGTGCATTACCTTTCTATGACATGGAAGCTAAGTAGCCCTTAATCTCAAAATTTACCTATGCATGAAAGAGCAGTGATTTTTTTTAACCTGTAGTGTCCCGCCTTAAGGAAAGGATTATAGGCAAACCAATAGCCTGGTGTCCTTGGAGGTATCATTTTGTATTTGAACTGCTGCTTATCACAGAAGTAAGATCCAGGCTGCAGAGTGCCTTTAATTGGGTTAGCATTAAAGGTGCCCTGTGGAGTTTTCATGTGAATGAATAGTTTCTCACTTAAAACACATTCTCTGCATCCCTCAGGTCTCAAAAGTATGTTGAATGCATGCATGTCCCTCCTCGTAGAAACATTTGCAAAACTGACTTTTGGAAGAATTTGAAACCTTCACATTTGAGAGTGAAATCCAGCCTTAAGCAGAAAAACCTTCGACCATAAATTACCTGGATTTAAAAAAGTTACGAAACTGCCTTAAGATTGCAAAACGCCTTCGTGTTTGTGGGCATGAGCACGGTTATGTAAGAGCCGCCACTCTGGAGTAGAAGGCTGCAACTTAAGTAGGAAAAAAGTTCATTAGAATTCCCATCATGCATCTGACGATGATGCCAGTGCTCAGAGCACTTTAGTGTCAGCGGGAATAAGAAATCAAACTTTTTTTTCCAAAAAAAATTGACATTGTATCTTCTTGCCATATCGTAGATGCATATAACAACGCTGATACACAGACTGCATGTTGATAAATAACTGTTTAACTCAAAAATTGTTGGAAATTGCTCTCATGTCAAAGGTATTATGTGATGTAATGACAAACTTTGAGGCTCACATTTGGCACACTCAATCGCACCCTCCTATTGTCCTTTACCAGTGTTTTACAATAGCCATCCTCAAAGGATAGCGTGCAGCAGAATAGTTTCCCCCCTGGTGCCTGTGTGTCTACTGTCCACTCAGTGTAGTACAGAGGTGTGGCGAACAGGGATGGAGTAGTCTACAGGAGGAACAGAACAGACACTGGAACAGTTCAGACAATGGCTTTGGCCTGCCTTTGCTATTTTGAGAGGCTTCCTCCATCTCTAGTCTCGCCCCAAACTTCACCCACCCGTCCCGAGTCAGCTACGCTCTATCTTCTCGGTCTCGTGCTAGCTGGAGCCTAATCTAGACGAGAGGGGTGAGTCATACAGTGTGCAGGACTTCTTGTGGATTGAAACCACTTCCCGGATGCTCATTCTGTCTCCCCGACTCGCTGCCAGCTGAACAATAGGATGAAGAATGGCCAGTGAGGTTTCGTTGGGTCAGGAGTAAATTCATATTTGTGTGTAGATAAGTGGTATGTACCGCCAAACCCAGTACATGGGTGTATGATAAGTTTTCCTTTTTATTGTACATGAATGTATGGATGTACCCTTCTGCTCGGTGCTGAAAAGTATCTAACACACGCCAACTGTACAGTAACAGCACCCTCAGCACAGGAAGCCCAGCCTTCCGATGACAGGAAGCAGCCCTCGCCATGGAGACAGCAGTCTGAGCTGATGTCCTGCAGGTCAAACACAAGCGCACACATACACACGCAATCCGATGCCATCTATGGAAGAGGTAGTGACTTAGAAATCTGTGGGGCGAGAAAGAATCAGAAAAGAACTGATGCACAAAGCACTTCCCTGTTTATACAGACCATAACCTTTAACCACTGCGCACACACACACATACACACACACACTTTCACTAGACCATGAAGTCAACACGGCTCTTTAAATAGATACAAAGAACAAAGGCTCTGTAAGTCCATGAAGGAGGTGATGACCCAATCTCTATCCTCTCCTTGTCTTATTGTCTTTTGATCTTTCCTGTTAATCTCCATTTACTTTCATTACAAACTCTGGCCACAGCAGCGTGCCAAACAGGAAGTTTAAAAGATACCGTATATCCATCTGCATCTGTATCATTAAATGGCAGCTAGATAATAAATCCGTGAATGTGCTGAATTCAAAATAAGAAACTCATCAGGCAGTCACAAGTGTGCCCTTTCAAAATAATGTTATCATTAATGAGGGGATATGCTTTTATTTGTCAGTAATCAGGATTAACCACCAGACAACCATAACATACTTCACTGAGGTGCATCATGCTAACTATAATCATAACTAACTATACCATACCTAACTACACAATCATACACCACCATATACTAGAGTACACCATGCCATAAAACACTTAAGTACAAAATCACATATAAAACCATATCATACTATTCTATTGTAATAAAATACAATACAATTGTAAACTGTAATAGATACTATGGTGCCTCACCAACCTGTAGTATACTATAATATACAAAACAATAGTGCAACATATCATACAAGATTATAGTACACTGTTACATACAACATGATACTACACCATAATGTACTAGTACACTATTACATATAGTACTAAAGTACACCGTATCATATACTTTTGTAGACCATAACAATACAATAGTACACCATACTATGGTATAATGTTACAAGCAATACAATACAATACTACACCATACCATAATATACCATAGAAAACAACTGCATTTAATACTATAGTACACATGTCATATACTTTTGTGACCATACCATACAATACAAAAGTACACCATATCATACTATACTATTGTACACCACACCTTACCATACTATAGTACACCATACCATAATATATTATAGTAAACAATTATATATATTCCTATGGCACACCTATCATACTATACTATTGAAGACCATAACATACAATACTACACCATAACATATAATAGTACACAATTATCATAAGCATATAATACTATAGTACACATGTTATATACTTTTGTAACCATACCGTACAATACAAAAGTACACCATATCATACTATAGTATAGTACACTACACCATACCATAATATACCATAGTACACAAATAATCTTCTAGTACACCAGACTATTATACAAAACCTCAGTGCGAATGATACAGTAAATTAGTATAAATGAATGCATGAATAATAGACATTATTGTTCAGTAAGTGTGTTTTGGTTTTGCAAACCTGTTTCACATCTTGTCACTGACTGTAAACACAACTTGCCCCTCTGTGAGGTTAATGCTCTCTGCTAATGTATTACATCTAAGTACCCATACACACAAAACCAAGGCGTCTATGTATCCACACAAACAACTCCATGTTCAGTGTGTGTGGTCGTGCGTGCATCTGTATTGTAGTAACCTCAGTCCAGTGTTCATTCATCCACCTCTTTGGGCGTACATGCGTAGTTTCCTCCAGTATGTTTATACTCCTGAACCTTACACACACTTTCCTCATACTCCCTCCAAATCAAAACATTTACCTTTTTCTCCTCCTCACCTCCCTCCCCTTCCACCTTGATGCAGTACATGTACATAAACAGCTGTCGATCGCTGTCAATGATGACGTCAGTGCTGTTATTTGAGCAGTTGAGGGTGGTTATAACAAGTTAATAATCCATGGGGTGTACAGAATGGCAGGCCTTGATGTGGATGAATGTTTACCCTAACGTCCGCATAAACTGTACAATAAATGTAAACAAACTCACAGTCAAACACATAGATCGAAGCCATCCACAAAGACCTTCCCTGATAACCTCACGTGGTGAAACACAGGATAACATACTTTAAAACATTATGCATTAATTGCACAAGCAAAGGGGTCAATGCATGTGGATTCTTTTGTTATTGTGCAACCCAGCCAATCAGGATTGAGCAATAAGGGGGAGTCTCGGGTCAGTCAGAGGGATTAAGGTTATTATTGACAATCCTTGTGTGAAAAACATGTTTAATGCTGTGTCAGTGGTGATCGATGGAAAAAGCTGCACAAAACAGGTTATGCGATGTTTGGAAGAACATATCATGTGACGTGTGATTGCATCTGGGCTACCACTCGTGCTTGAAAGTGCATTGTTTTCTTTCTATTGATGATAGTCAACACAATGTCTCCTGCAATCTGATGTGAGAAAATACATTTATTTCTAAAGATCACCAACTTTTTCGAGTCATTCCCAAATCTTGTAAACAGAACCAAGTGAGTAATTTGACCTTTTCTTTCCCTTCACTTTCTGACTTTTTCTTTCCTGCACTCACTCATACACACACACATCTCACCATTATGCATACCAACGCCAACAGCAAAATGAGAACAAAAACAATCAGACACACACAGCTTTGTTCATCTTGACCTCCCACAGGAAGGATGTGTACAAAATGACTACACCACCAAACCTCAGAGGCAGGAGGACCATGTTTAAACTGATTACACTGTGCAATATGGAAATGTGGGAAGGAAGGGCGAAATGCACAGTACATTGCCACTGCAGATTTTCTGTAGCTAATGTGACTTAACTGGCTGCACTGACAGATTCTGTGTGTCCTGCAAGCTGCTGATACCCTGCATACTGCATGTGAACAATGTATACAGCACATGAACCAATGCATCAAGACTGGAAGCAACAGAAGACTTAGCTTCAAATTGCAAGTTTCTTCACAACAATAAATATTCATTACAGAATAAGCAACAAATCCAAAAGTTATCTTTAATTATTATTTATTAAGAGTTTTACACTCAAATATAAATGTAAGTGCTTCATCGGGATTGTGTGGCTGTGGTTTGATCAGGTTGGATTGTTTTGATAGATAGCAAATCGGTAGTTTCATACTTCATTCAAGGAATCAAGGAATGTTGTCTTCACTACTTACAAACTTTCTTTTTGTTTTGATGGAGAGACTCCTGCTGGAAGAAATCACATAATGTGGGTTTAATGGTTAATATTTAATGTGCTAATGTTTCAAGATGAATTACAAACTATTCTGTATACTTTTTACCCGTATTTATTTTACAGAATTAGCTGTTAAATGTATTTACAATCTGAAACTACCGTTTTCTATATTAGTTTTTATTGTTTATTCTCGTGCCAGATTGACAGGAAACGATGCATTCATACAATCCAGTGTTACTATTTGTTATTCTATGTACCGAAAGATTGAGGGACCCCTTGGGGCAGAAATGACAGACTGTGTGTTTAAATGTAATTATACTGACATCAGACCATGACTGTTCAAAGCATGATTTCATCACAATCTGACCATTATACTGTAAGCGTGGAGATCTTGGCGTGGACCATTATTTTGGTCATCATCCTTACACCGCCACTGAGAGCAGAATGACACACAGGTTTCATTTCCTCTGGCTTTGAAACCATCGTGCAAAGCCTCACTATGAAGAAGGATTTCACTAATACTGCCAAATATCATATCACAGCTCCTCCAAACTGCAGAACAGCTGACATAAAGAAGCTAATTCGATACAACCCAATCAAATTCCTATTAGTTACATAATTTAATATTCACTGGCTTGTAGTTGGCCTGTGAGCCTTGTAGCAACCATTTTGAATGTCACACACTGTTGACTAGACTGATTTCAGTGGAGAACTGCTTGAAACTGTTGTCGACTCACATCCATTACTCATCTTCTTATCCTTGTCTTTGCAACTCTTTTCTCAGAAGTCTTCAGCTCACCCTTCTCTGTGTCTCTGCCACTTCCTCCTCCCTCCCTGCCTTTTCTCTTCCTCTCGTCATCTCCCCAGCTGGCCTCGTCGTATCCTGAGTGCAGCTTCCCAGTGGGCCAATAGACGGCTGGCCTACGGGTGTTGTGAGGCCCCGCTGTGGATCTAAACAGCCCTCTTTCTTTTTGTCTCTCTGCTAGATCATCTCCCTCTCTCCCCTTCTCTTTATTTAATCCCACAGTTGGTTTCGGTGGCACGACTGACAGCACCCTAGGACAAGTGCTCTGCTTCCTTTCTCGAGCACTCCTCAAACAGAGGGTTATGCAATTCCCGCACACACATACACACACATGAACAGACGAGCAATACACACACACACTTTAATACTTGATGCCAAATCATCCAATTAGCTGAGAAGAGAGGAGAGGAAATAAAGTCGGTATTATGAAACATATGAATAATAAAATAATAAATAAATAAAGCCTGGAGCCAAATTTAAGACTCTGTGACATAGACCAAGACGAGACACCTCATTAAGTGACGTCTCGTTGTGAATTCCTGTGCATGTTTATGAAGTGAAAAAGCAGGTCAATCAAAGAGCCATTTTCCCTTCAGTTCATTTGAATATTTTTAAAAACATGAAAAATTAACTATGTACTGCTTCTCAAGAAAAAGTCCAAAAGAGATACTTAATGTTGTGTAGCAGAGATGAACTTCCTTATTCAACAGCCCACCAATCACCTCTAAACTCCTTAAAGTCATTTCGTCAGGGATCGCTGCTATAGATGTCCAGCTTTCCATCCAGAAACTATTAAAAACTCATCAGTGATCCACAATTATGCACTCGGGAGACAAGCGCCTAATTATGATGGACCGGGCCACTGTAGTTATCTTGTGTGTTTGTTTGTTTTCTACTCATTCCCACAAATGTGTGGAAATCAGAAAGTGTGAGGATGGATTAGTACATTGTTGGTTTTGGTCTTTGCATGGGACAGTAGGAGAACACCAGCCTTCTTCTTTATTCAGTTCTTGATGCTAACTTTATACATTTACTGCTACTCAACCTGTTCACCCTGCTGCCATCTGACAAAAGATACAGAAGTATCCGTTGCTGTACCACAAGACTATTCAGCAGCTTATTTCCTGACTTCCCTGTTTATCTGCTTTAGCTCACTTTGTGTTCATGTACACCTGACGTGGTTCCTAAAATTAGAGATTTAACAAGCTACTGTAAATAAGCAAATTCTAACTTGTAGATAAATTGGACCACTTGTGAGGAACTGGTCCTTGATCCTAGAGAGAGAATGACTTCAGTTCGAGACTGAACCACACAGAAGCAAACAAAATGCATGAATATGCATGTCTGAGTCTGGAAAAGACAAAAAAAAGAACAAAAAATGGTACTTTCCCTTCATTAAAAAGTATTTACAGAGTTTTGTATCACAATATAATAAGCTACTGTTGTCGGGGGGTTTACCATATGAGTAGGGAAACTGGTGGGAAGCTCTACGTAACAGGAAAAACCGGCTTTGATCATATCAGAACTCCAGCTCATTGTCCACCTACTGAGCAGTCCCATTTATGACGGCATACAGCTAATTAGTGAAATTAAATCAAATCATTGCATTTCCCCCTGGGAGTGTTTAGTTGCAGATTGTGCACGACTTAGTGTGTATTTGTAATACCGTGTTTCAGGGACAAGGCCGACAGAGCAGAAGAATCCCCGGAAAGTGTCCCTTTCTCTCCGCACTGAGTCGGGAAATGCACTGAAACAAAAGGTCCTATTGTCCTGAAAGCTATAACGAGGTGGCATGGAGTGTGTGTGCCAGTGTGTGTTTGTGTTTGTGTGTGTATAGGGCCAATGCACCTCTAAATAATAGTATTGAACTGAATCTGGGTGCTGCCCAGAGTTGAATTGGCCTTGCACTGATTTGATGGGTAAATATTAGTTGTGTTATGAAATGTTAAGGCCTACATTTAAGGTCATGGAGTATATAAACAATTTGATGTATAGAGGGGTGAATGAATGGATAAAAATGGATATATGCTTAATAATATGAAACTTGTATAATTAAGAACTTGTGATGCAGTATGTTGGGAATTACTGTGCGTTTGTAACCTGCGTATATGTCAGGGGATCGATGTTGTCAGACGGCGCCTGGGTCGTACTGTCGGTCATGGACAGGAAGCAAATGTAAACAGATGTTGGAGGTCACATGGCGCCTTTTTTGTCATGTGCCAGGAAGGGTCAGCCACTCTTTGTGTAGATAGGTGTGTTTGATCTTTTGTGGCTGTGCTCCCAGAGGTGGTGTGTCACCGGCTAACCAATTAAATGGCAGGAAAGGGTACAGGCCTTAAAAACATAAGACGAGCAGGGTAACAAGTCGGATGCACGACCAGGGGCAGGATAATATAAATAACACCTACTGTTTGATGGAGAACTCAGAAGTTTTATCACTTAAAAGCATTAAAGTCAACCTTAAGTCATTAATAAATACACTACACTATAATGTATAATTAAGTGGTTATTAATGTCTGTGACTATACCAATACTATATGTAACTGATTTATAAGTAGAATGGTTGAAATATTATTTATGTTGGTAATTATTATAGTATTCATTGTATTAATGAATCACAGAACATATACAGTTATTTATATACATATATACATAAACATTTCACCCATTACATTTCCCTGCAAACCGGACCAAGATTAGCATGGATCTTGGCTCTTGGCTGCTGTTTCCTGTCCTGGCATGGCCCGAGTTGGCTTACCTGGTTCTGTAGGTACAAAGATGGCTGGAAATGTGCTGACTGTGGCTTCACACCTACATCTCAGGATTCTTGCTTGACAGCCACCATCCCCTCATCCTGCCATGAAAGTTACCTCATAAACGTGTAATCTGAAAGTGATATGAAACAAACTGGAGAAATGTTGATATGATCGATATGAAACTTCAATAAACACTTAAAAATGTATATCTGCCTACAACTATATTATAGTTTGTAATAAACAATGTATATAATGCTGCTTTTAAATGTTAAATAATGGGATTAAGGTAGATTTCTACATCTTGTTCTCGTTCTATCACTTACAGCCCTCATATAGACACATCTAAATATATCTTCCTATGTTATTTTTTTTGGCTCTGTCCCCTGTTCACACATAGTGCATACCTTTTTCCTTCACAGTGTCTTTTTCTGTTATTTTTCCATTCTCCAAACCTCGTTTAGGTGGGAGGACTCGGTGAAGAAAACTAAAACGTGAGTGAGAGAAAAGTTTTTCAAACAGGAATTGAAAAACTTAAACATCGCCGGGAGGGACGATTTTGTTTATTCCTGTACGCATGCATATTTCTGTGTATGTGTGTGGGCATGAGCATGCGGACGAATGCTTACCTGGACAATGGCCTGAGGAATCAGAGGCCAAACTGGGCCATCTGGTCCTACAGCGTTGTTCTGACCAGTCAGCATTAAGTAGGCAACTGTCTCTCTCCCACTCCCTGTGCGTTTCTGTTTCTTTTCCTCTCTCCCCCTTATGCACACACACATATCCATCCACACACTGACAGACAGGCCTCGGCTCGGCGCGGTCTCAGCGGAGCTGTGATGGCCTTTGTGAGGCAGCCATGCTGGAGGCGACAGGCCTGACACACTGCTCCACCATGACATGTTGGCTTCGTTATTTCTCCATTCAGGGGAGGATTTGGTGTCATCCTTCCTCCTCTGCGTGGAAAATTAAATCAAGCTTTGTGAGCCTTTTTCTATTGTGGGAATCTATTGTCGAGAGTTTGAATTCATATTCATCAGCATGCGGCAGAGAATCCCAGCTTGAGGCCGTGTAAGACTAAATGTCTTGAGCAGTACATTTCTATGTGGGGTGGCTGCTGTCCTGTGTGACACGATAAATGTTGGTCTGGATCAGAAAGGCAGGATTCAGTTGCACCGACTACATCCATGAAGAAGTCTGTATGTCAATCCTTTCCTATAAGTAAGGTCTTATAGTACTTGAACTTCAGGAAAATTAGCATGGCTGTTCAAAGCAGTCGAGCGTGCACTTTCGGTATGCCACTAGCTAGCAGTGAGCTAACATTACACACACAAACACTCATCTCTGCTCGTGTGTGTTGGAGTATTTCTGTTAATTCACAGTACACAGTTGCTACTTTTAGCTAGGCTTGCCATTTCAGCTGTTTTTTTGCCCACTGACTGCTCTTGGCGCTTCATCTCTGCAGACAGACTGACCAGTATGCGCTCTGGCGCTCCGAGAGAGTGATGCTCATAATAACTGAACAGTATGTTCTGACTCTCTGCATTTACAAGCGGTCAAGTTTGTGTCAGAGTGCACGTTCTGGCGCTTTGAGTTACTAGCCTACGTGATTGACAGTAAGTTCAGTCCGGTGTCAGATGAGACCAAAAGAGAGACAGTGCCAGGCGTGTTGGCTACAACCGCGGCGACCTCTCACTTGGCTGCCTCCCTTTTGCCCAGCTGGAGAGCATCTTACATGAACAAACATTGAGCAAACATGTTGATTTTTTTACACAACAGCCTGAACAGTCCTGGTAAAGGTCATGGGATTTTTTTCTATCGAAGCCTATTTGAACAAGAAGTTACTGTAGCATCACACGCTAAGCTATAGCATGGCTTCCCCAAATTACAGTCTTAGTAGCGGTTATTTTAAATGTGTGTTTTATTTATGTATGTATTTATGTCTGTATTTATGCAGACATATGTGTGTTTCATAGAAATAAGCACAGTTGAGAGTGGGAAACATGCTAACCTAGCTAACGCAAAACATTTCGTAATATGAGGTGAATGTCCTTTTGTATTATTTAAAAAAAAAAAAAATTATTCAATCTCCTTTGTTTATATGATTAAACAAGATTTCTGTGTTCAAACATGCTGAACATATTTTATCAGGTCATATATGAACAAGCTAACGTTAGCTTTGAGTCGGTTCACTGTAGCAGTTAGTCGGCCTATGCAACAGTTAGCCTACACACCAGACAGTTGGTGTAAATATATGGTAAAAACTGTCTTTATGTAAGAACTAGTGTTAATCTGCAGGGGCATGAAAAGCCACTCTGTATACAAAAACCTATTATTTGTGTCCCCAATTTATTATATGAGAGGGTTTAATCATGCAGCCTCATTTTTAATTGCTGCTTAAAGTTGTCATTACAGGGCTACACAGCTGTTTGCCAGCATAGACTACTTACTTTTTCGCAGATCTAAAGAAAAAATATCTGAATTTCAAAACACCTACAAATCACTGTATGAGAAATACAGGTCATTAAAAAAACATCTTGTTATCTTTATTAACTTGCAACTCTCCTATGTTGCATCTGTTCACCGTTGAAGATTAAAAGACTTCCAGTGAATAGACCCCTGAACCAAATATACTCCCCTGAAAGGTCAATCGTCTCCTTCCATTCAAACCTTTTAATTAAGGTGCGATAAATCTAGGTCAAGCAGTCACCCAGAGCCATGGACCTGGTTCAACTAGAATTAAACGTAAAAGATACTCAATAGAAAGAGAATGAAAGACGGTCTAAATAATATTCTTTTATATTTGGCCGACAGACATCTGAACTAACAAAGGCAGCACCCATGAAAGGTGCATGGAGGGTTTTTTAATCAGGTTTCAAAAGGCATTACGGAGGTGTTATGTCCCCCTCCAGCCTGCGCCTCCACCATTCATGCATAGTTATAAAAACACCCTCCGAAAATATCCTCGTAGAACAGGTTACTTAAAACATGTGTCAACGTATAATTATACAAAATGCACAAGATGAGGGATTACATAAAATACATTCATCATCATGTCAAATGTTGAACATGAGTAGCCGTGGAGCAGATCATCCCACACTGAGCACACACACAATCACATGCTTCCACTACAGATGAGTGATTACCTGCATGACGGCCTACATAAAAGTGACAGTACGTTCAGTGTTTTTTTCCACCGGTGTCAGATGAGAACTGTTGGGTAACCGAGAGAGGCAGTGCCAGACCTGTTGGCCTACAACGCTAGTGACCTCTGACTTGCCTGCCTACCTTGCGCCACTGCCCTCCAGCTGGAGAGGATGTAACACGAACAAACATTGAGCAAACATGTTGATGTTGATGTAACAGCCCGAACAGTGGGTGGCTTCTGCCAGCACCATCTTGGTACCGTCTGACTCGCCCAACTCTGTCTAAGGCTGAATATGTACTTGCTTTTGAATCACATGTTCATGTAGATAACCGGCTGCGTGGCGGACATATACTAACCATGTTACCGGAGGATACCACGAGATGATGTTGGCCATAAGCAAGCAACCAAGGCGCCAAGGGTGGTTGTGTTTAACTGAGCCTCTGACTGAAGTCGACACTCAACAGAGACTCCACTTCTTTCTGTCTACATGTGCCCATCATTCAGATAATACATTTAAATAAGTTAGAATTACTGTACGTTACAGTGGATGTTGGCAGCTGCGCACTCGTTGCTGCAGAGGCTAAGAAACTGAAAAAAAATCTGCTTTTTAATCCCAGAAAGTTGAAAAAACAAACTCTACGCTCACCTCGACTTTAGGTGTTTATTCCTCCAGAAGGTCCAGGCTCT
This sequence comes from Pagrus pagrus, assembly GCF_965226575.1. Classification (NCBI taxonomy): domain Eukaryota; kingdom Metazoa; phylum Chordata; class Actinopteri; order Spariformes; family Sparidae; genus Pagrus; species Pagrus pagrus. The sequence goes on along the minus strand of NC_140200.1, from coordinate 8,458,629 downwards.
GCCCAAATTGAAATCCTCCAAAAGGCACCAACACCACAAACACCACACAGCCGAGAGGTCAAGATCAGCAGCTGGCAGATTGCTTGTCTCTCACGCCTTTGATTGTGCATAACTTTAAGCATGATTTATTGACACAATATGGTGTGAACCAATAGAATATATAACTCTACATCCATATCTGTTTACTGTGTGTCATGTTTGTGCTAGTTTAAATTTCACTTACAAGGAAACAATGCTCTCTTTTTGTAACCCCAGTAACCCAACAGGTTCACAGAACAGGTATTCTGTCTTCAGCAAACTTCCTGTTCCTATATGCAAAACAATAATTATTTGTCAGTGAAGAATTTTCAAAATTCCCCAGTAGCTTATAAAATCTTTTGTGTCTCTTCTCGTTTTGACTCTTCTAGTATTTCAGACTGAGCTCTATGCCAGTGCATGCCCTCATGTAAACTCCTAAGATTTCCATGCTGACCTGGTTTCTCTATGTTGTTTGCTCTGCTGCGGTTGACCCAGTCCTTTGTGTCCTCTTGTGTCTGCATTAGTTACACGACACTATGCAAACTGGTGTTGTGGGTACAGCTTCAGTATGCTGACGTCCTCTGCCCTAGAAATTAGCAAACAGTGCTGCAAATGGACAGCCTGTACTCAGGGGGGGAAAGGACTCTGAAAAGGTCAAGAGCCCAGACGTCTTGACCAGGACAACCCAACCACAGCTACATCACAGCTCCTGTTTAATTTCTGCAGAGCTTCCTGCACCTGTTCCTGTATTATGCCGTCGAGAGAATAAGATGCTAACTAGCTCTTCCTAAATGGGTGTGGAGAATTCCCAACGGCCAAATACTAGAAAGATAATGAGCGGGGAAGCACTTGAAGATCGAGGAACTATTTATTCAGGCATGAATCATTGCTGCCCGAGGAGTTGAGCTGTACTGCCTAAAGTGTGCTTGCATTCGTGTGCTTGGCCATATTAAGACAATTGGGAACACTTTTTAATCTTCAACACACCTTGCATCAATTATTTTCATCATCCGCCTACTTTTCAGATTTTTCCTGAAGCCAAAACATGCCAGTGTTAAATTGTCCTGTGTTTTTTCAGGTACAGTCACAAAGCTTCTTCCTCCTTTTTCTTCCTCATCTTTTTCCGTAATATGTCACCTCATTTTGGTGTAAATTATCCATCTAGAGCGCATGGATGGATTGGCCATATTTCAAATGCAATACCAGACCCAGACCTTTGCACAATGTTGTCGTAATGTCATTACTCGCGGCTTCCTCACATGTCTGAGCTCCACTTTCCACCAAACCTAATCGTCATCCCTTTGCGCTTCACTCTCTTTGTCCACAGAGGTAGAATTTGGCTCGGAGCATGAAGGACCGAGGAGCATCAACCACAACAGACAGAGGACTGCCTCACTTTAAATGTTTGTGGCGTGGAAGTAAAAAGAACCAAAGTCCTGCCCCACTTTTTCCAAGCTTCCCATGAATCTTCGGCATTCATACCGATCAAACCTGCTGAATGCTGAACAACTATCATGATAGTACCTGTGCTAAAAAGAAAAAAGTGACCTAATTTTATCATTAGGTACACAAATGATATAACCCAATATTATTGCTTTTGCGTTTCAATGGAGATAATCCTTTGTGTCCCATAATGGATTCACACAATATGGGTAAACACATAGTGGATGTCTGCCCAGAGGTAAAATGAGACTTTGGCAAAATGCTGTAACTGATGTATAATCAGGATAAATCATTCACACAATTTGTCAGGAAGAATAGATCTAGGTCACCACATGTTGGCAACTACGGTGATGTTTAGTATCATATTAGCCTGAGTCAAAATGAGACATCAGCGTCACAAATGCTTCATCACCAAGGAAATGAAGTCACAACTCCAAAGAAAAGCAAAAAAAGACAAATTAAGGGTACATGTTTACAGTTTTTTCTTTGGTAAGTTGAAGACAATATGCAAAAATGGCATGTAATTCACACCATATTGTGTCAGCAGACCCAGGTGAGTTTCAGTTAGTGTCGGCTCATAGGATAAAAGGATGAATGTGTAATTTGAGAGGTGTGTCATATGTAGGTCATACGTACTGATGAAACCACCCTGTTTCCCTCAGCTACCACAGACCATATTAGCGTCTTTCAGCTCATTTGTTTTGGTTTATAATGTTTTCACTCAGTCTAACGTGCATTGTTTTCCAGTTGCAGCAGCTGTTTTCAATGTGCAAGGTCAAGAAACCCCATTACACTTTCAGCCCAGAACCAAATATATTAGCTAGATTAGCTACCAGCTGGAGCATTTACGTAGCAGCTAAAGAGACAGACGTTTCCCCCAGGAGTTGGTAGAGACCACGAACAGTGCTGAAAAGAGAGTCATCACTTGACTTACATCCACCAGGTGGTAACGTGATGCTAATGTTGTTTAGGCAGCTGTTTGGTAAATGGTAGTATGCCTGTGTTATGTCTACAGTTTACTTCTACTGCCCCTAGTGGCTAAACAATGAATTAATGTCTTTATCTCACACTGATGAACTTTTATGTCTCGTGCTTTTTTATTTGGTGAAATGTCCACATTCATTGTCTTTTATGTCTTGTGCTGTTTTATGCAGTGGTTTGGTTGTTTTTTGTCTACCTGCCCAGGGACAACAGATGCTAATTAGCTGCTCGCTAACTCTGATGCAAAAGCTTTTATTGTGTCTGCAAAAATATAACAAAATAATACATGTAGCCCTGTATCTGACCTCAGCAATTTTAGGTCCTCTTCTTAATTCAATCACATGCCTTTTCCTATGCAAACCTTGGGGCAAGAGACTACTTTTTACCTGTCATCCAGCGGCAGGAGTATTTCCTTGAGCCCACATGTGTCTACGAACCTTTCCACCCCTGAAGACGCAACCCATTGCTGCGTAACAGGTTAAAAAAAAATGAGGGCACAGGTCGTCAGGGTTTCGGTTCAGGGATGGCGCGCAGCCAAAACAAGAATGCAAGGCAATAAAAAGGATTTGCAATTGAATGATTCACGAGTGCAGGTTTCCAATTCCAGTTTAGTCATGGCAGCAGTGAAATTCCACACTTGGGACCTTTAAAAGCAAGGGACCGATTCACTACCTTGAATAAATGAAAGGAAAAACCCTTTTTTTCTTATCTAAAGCATTTTTTAAGAAGTGGGAGTATTTGTGAAGGGAAAGGATCGTTGTGTCCTTGTCAAGTTCTTTTGAGGATTATATGTGGCTTTAACTGTCATTTCACCTTTTTTAGATAAGTAAATACACTGCACCTAACAGGGACTGACATGCAGCTGCACACATTTGGCTCTCTGTAGCCAAGTAACTTTCCCTCACCCTCCCTCGACACACAAACACGGGGTAAACTTGGCTGGGTTTGCTTAACCTGCTTGAACTGCAGCATTTTCTCAGGACTCGGCTTCATCTCGGGGCTTATCTGCCACAAAACCTCAGGCCGCCCGCTGTGGAAAATTCCCCAAACCCAAATGTGACAGGAGGCCTTGAGAGACGGGCAGCCTGGTGAGAAAAGGTGAGGCTGGTTGTGAGAAAGAGCAAGCCTACTGCGCGTGACACATGACATTCAAAGAGAGAGAGAGAATACGAAGGTAAAATCAAAGCCAAAAAAAGCAAATGCCTCAGCCAGAATAAAGAAGACTAAAAAAACACTGATCGCTGGTTTTGTCTTTACTGTTACATATTCTACTTTGTCTCTTACAAGAAACGATCTGTCTCTCTCTTCTGATATCGGATGTCATATTGGACAAGGTTGTGTTGGTTTAAAGCAACATATGTAAACAAAGCTGTCAAACGCAGGATGCAGGATAACATGGTGATTCCAGGTCAGGATTGGATTTCCCTTAACCTTTATCTCTCTTACATGGCAACACACATTCACATACCGGTTTCCAAACAGAAAACCAAATGTTCCTGTATGTCCGTTTATAATTAAAGACACATTAAAAAAAAAAAAAGACTGGGTTTCGGCCAAAAGAAGAGAGAAAACGGCTGTCGGCTGGGACTGTTCTCTCCTCACATACATATCAATGAGAAGGCTCTCTGCAGGAGGCCTATCACATCCCTGCAGCAGGCATGAAAACAGACCCTTTATATATTCTGACTGGCTAGACTTTCCAGTTTCCTCGTGGATATAAAATGGAAGGATGCTCTATTTTCATTTTCTCCCCCCTGCCCGATAAGTGAGGTGAAAGTTAAATGCTTGGTTTGGCCCGAGGCACCGGCAGTGTCCTCAAAGTCACGTAGAGCGGGGCGAGACCGGCCTCAATGAGCCCTTTCCTTCTCAATGAAACCTCCACAAGAGGGGAAGATGTAAGATAAATCAAGAAAAAGGGCGGAAACAGAGGAAAGCGAAATAATCGCCGACTTGCTTTGTTCCTATGTTGTGTGTTACATTATGACTTGGCGGGTGTGTGTGTGTGTGTGTGTGTGTGTGTGTGTGTGCTTGGTGCAACAAAACACGTCGCTTCAGACCTCCTAACCTGACTTTTTGGGTGGTAACCATTTAAACACACGCTATGTTCTTGGAAGGCGTATGAGTGCTTGTGTGTGCGTACAGTCGTGCAGCGTGACACAGCACAAAGCCCATTCCCCAGTCAAAACACAGAGGGTGGGACGCACTCTGGCTCTGTGGTAAATGTCACATACAGCTCACCAGGGGGACGTGATTTTACACACTCGTATTCAGGATAGGGTGCGTCCCCCCCCCCGTCCCCCCCTGTGTGCCTTCTTTTCCTGAGCTGGCACGGGAGCTCAGGCGGAGCAGAGTGCACGGTGCTCATCTGCATGCAGGACGCACTGTAAGACGTCAGTCTCATCTCACACCGCATTAGGGAACGATCAGATGTTTAGCAAGGAGAGGAGGCATGTTTAATAAGGGGCAGAGGGGGGAGGGGGGCAGTGGGAAGATGAAACAAACTGCTGAGGATGGTTGTAATAGACAGATTTTCAGCATTACTGCTAAGATTCTGAGTTTAACATGAATTGCTTGCCAAATCACTTAAAGGGTAACTCCACCAATTTTGCACATTGAAGTGTGTTTACAGGTGTTATACTACTGTATATGTAAAAAAGAATAGTATAAAGCCTTTTGTGGCTCCAGAGGAAGCTGCATGTAATCTGATAAATTGCCTCCAGTGATGTCACTCTGTGGCTGAGTTGCATTGTGGGTAATGTAGGCGCCAACACATCTGATACATCAGACCACGAGATCACCTTTTAATTCCACACCTTTTCAAACTTCCATCAAATGGGGGACCCTGGGAGACAAACTTGGTCTAACTTCATTATGGGTATTATGGATGAAGGTGTCTGTGACGTTAAAAAAATTTTGACAGACTTCATTCTATCATTTGAAAGCTCTCCTGTGAAGCAGCAAGAACTTTTCATGACAGTTGTTGAGGACAAAATGTGCCTCCAGTCAGACAGTCACCCAGTTCACTCAGCCCGCTGACATTCCTCATATTCTCTCTTCAAACATGTTGTCCAACCATCAAACGGGACAGTCTGACATTTATTCACCTTTTTCTTACAATAGCAGGTCAGACGTAAACACGACTCAACATGAGTCGAGTTCAGTCACTTCTACACACGTACAGTAATGCAGTAAAGACCGAACAGACTTTGACCAAGTGTGCGGCCATAAAGGATGACGCCGCTACACATGAAAAGTACAAAGTGTGCTGATAGACCCATTTTCTTGTAACAGATCCAGAACCTGACATCTTCCCCTGTCAATCATTGTGTCAGAGATGCTATCAAGAGTGACAGCATTCCACAGACGACGGTGACATAACCCAGACTTCGGGGTAAACACATTGAACTACATGTGTCAAGTTGTGTGATTTTCGAGACATCTTAAATATGTGTTACAAAACAGCTGAAGAATTACCAGCACGCTCATAAAGTTCAGGGGTTTTGTTCAACGACTCTTCTCTTTGAGTTTACTTCCTGAACTGTCGTGCAGGACACGCACCTGCACTGTAAACTTTAAAGGATGTTGGATTAAGTTTCTGTTCCTAACTCCACAAATCGTAATCGTCTTTTCTTGAAATGGGCTATAAATAAGTTTTGCCTTATCTGGGTCTTTCACATTTGAAGTACGCACTAGTCACTGCATTTTAATTGCTCAGCATGGAGGACAGTGGTACAAAATATTCAGCCAAGAGTGAATGAAAGTGATTAGATTAGACAAAAGCATTGAAGCCTTGAGTTTGGCATTACAGAAGTGACCATAATTGGATGAGATGGTGGAGAATATACGTGGTATATTCTAAAGCATACCGGGCTTTACTGTCCATTTTACTCTAAATGGAGTCATAATTCACAAAATAAACAACATGCTGTATTGAAGTAGTGATAAACTCATTGGGAATCTGTTTATTGACATATTAGTCTATAAGATCACCCCAAAAATGACGATGGAAAATCGGGTGAAAAAACATTTCTGGAGCTGAGTTGCAGCACTCTCCTGAATCTACTGAAGTAGATGGGGACTTCTAAAACAAAGCATTAAAAAAACAAACATTAAATGGCTCAATGCAGCTCATTTAGTGTAATCCAAGTCTCTGGAAGGCCCGAGAACCCAAGTTGATTTGAGTCCCCATCTACTTTAGTTGTTTAGGAAAACGCTGCATCACTGTTTAGTTGTGAAGCTCCAGAAACATTCGGTAGACCACAAGACTTCATCTGACTTTCCACTGGTATGATGGTGGGTAGACAATGACTGAGTTTTCATTCTTGGGTGAACTGTTCCTTTAAATCAAATGAGAAGCAGGGTCATTTTTCCCATAAGCTTACACACAATTGTGAAACCAGTGGCACCGCAAGAATGTCAGTGATGACAGTGTTTTTCATTGTGATCTTCAGTTTATTCATCTGTATTGTTCCATTTTGAGCTTCTCTTACTGTTGTAATCTACAATTGTGACTTCATTACAGGCTGCAGTGATCCAGGAACGGCAGAAAGAGAAATTCGCTGTTGAAATTCATATAGACTGCAGACAGAGGTCAATAAATGTCAACTCCAAAACATTCTCCACATTTCTGAACCTGCTCTGAGGAGAAAATGAGTTTACCAATCGAGACTTCAGCCACTGCTGCCATCTCGCCTCAGTGTTTGATCGTGACAGTCTTCACCTCAGTGAAGAAGTGGTAGGAATCCCTCGCTCCCTCCCTCCCCACACCAGAGTTCTTCATCCCTCCAAAGGGCAGGTTCAGATCTCTCACCAGCCAGCAGTTGGTCCACACCAGACCGGCCTGTAACCGCTTGGCCACCCGGTGAACCCTCCCCACGTCCCGGGACCACACGGTGGCAGACAGACCGTAGCGCACGCCGTTGCCCTTGGAAACAGCCTCATCCTCGGTGTCAAAGGGGCTGACGCAGGTGACGGGCCCGAAGATCTCCTCCTGTATGACGCGGGAGCTGTCAGATATGCCCGAGATGACAGTGGCCGGCATGAAGTAGCCGTTGGCGTTGCGCTTAGGGAGATCCAGCGGGTCAACCCCCTCACCGCAGTGGATGGTGCCACCTTCGGACTTGGCGAGAGCAACGAAGCTTCGAACCTGGGGATCAAGAGAAAGCGGGATTTCAACTTTCTCATTCTTTTCAAATAGAATTTTTTTTTTTTTCAAAGTGTTTTTCATGATCACCTTCTCCAGGTGCTCTTTGCTGATGAGCGCTCCGTTGTTGTTGCCGGGGTCAGAGGGCACACCTGTCTTCCACTTCTTAGCTGCAGCCACAAACCTTTCCAGAAACTCAGAGTAGATGCTCCTCTCTACGTAGATCCGACTGGTGCACAAGCAGATTTCACCCTGAGAGATTTGAGGATAGAGGATTTTGATGAGGCACTGATTGTTTGGGACATTGTTTTCATGCATATACCTGTTACAAATCATGGAACGTGAGCTCCCCCGTGTGGACAAATCATGTCACTGCAGCCTCATAACACAGACATTCAAAAATACCAGCCCAATTTCATTGACATTAAAGGTACAGTATGCAGAATTTTCAAGAAACAATGTAGAGACTCATACTAAAATAATCCATCTGAATCATCACTGACTAACACTCTTTTCTTACCTGATTTGAGAAGCTGGAGCGAACCGTGGTCTCGATGCACTGGTCCAAGTCTGCATCAGCAAAAATCAGAGCAGGGTTTTTCCCTCCCAGCTCCAGCGAGAGCTTCTTACAGTAAGGAGCGCTCTGCTCTGTGATGCGCTGAGCAGTTGCGGTGGAGCCAGTGAAGGAGATCAGCGGGACTTCAGGATGGCCGACGAGGGCGTTGCCTGCTCTCGGGCCGGTGCCAAACACAATGTTGACTACTCCTGGAGGAACGCCTGCAAAGACAGAAATGTTTATGAGAGTCCCTCTAACTTCTGTGTGCATAAGGGGGTGGGTGCTGTAGTCCTACCAGCCTGCTGCATCAACTTGCACATCATCCAGGCGGTCACGGAGGTCATCTCGCTGGGTTTTGCCACCACCGTGTTGCCCGTAGCGATGGCAGGTGCGATCTTCCAGGTCAGAAGGTACAGGGGGAGATTCCACGGGCTGATCAGACCAGCTGCAAACACAACAGCACCATTTAAAAACGCACAGAGCAAAAATATCATGTACAGATTTTAATACAAACACATTGAGCGCTCACCAACGCCCACAGGGCAGCGGATGGTGTAGTTCAGGCAGCCCATGTGGTCCATCTGACTGCAGTCGGTGGTGTGGTGGAGCACCGAGGACGCGAAGAAGCGGAAGTTGTGCGCGGATCGGGGGATGTCCACACTCCGTGCAAATGTGACTGTTTTACCTGTAATGTTACAACAAAGACACAGAAGATTCCAATTTTGTGTGCTGAAACACTAATCAACAACTTTTTATCAGTCTAACTTTGCTTTAGCGCTATCATCAGGTAAAAAATGTCCCTTTGACCCATACTTTGCATCCGTGAAAACATAGCCCAAAAATCAAATGGCAGGATTTCCCTGAATGTAATGTTTGCGCTCCCAAAAATTACAATTCAATATGAGTCATGAAGTTTTTGTTGACCTCTGGACCTTTCATCTCTCAAAGCTGTACCGTGTTTAAGAAATATCAAAATTAACATTAAATTGACTCGAGCATTCGGGCCTTTCGGGGCAGAATCTGTTTATTTTGGTCAGTTAATGAGCTGTTCTCTAGTGCCACCCTCAGGCCAAATGTCAGCCTAGTGCACAACATGCATGAGTTTAATGACCCCCTTTTCATGAACCTATTTCCTCTGGCACTCCCACTGTTGCTACAAACCTAAAAATTATGTCCAGCACTTTCACAGTCAATATTATGGCATAAAATGGGAACAGCCACAAACTATAAGAAAAAAAAAACCCCGGAGCATTCAGAAGCAAATCTGTGCACCACAGTTCAGTAACTTCTAGGCACTTATGATGAATGCTGCTTAAAGTAATGACTGAATTATTGTAGTAACATGTTTACAACGATCAACGATTCATCAGTATAGTGACTGGCAGATTACTTGATAATGAAAGTGATCTTTGGCTGCAGCCCTCAACAGCCAGTCATCAGTCATTGCTTCACTGGAACAGAAACTGCTTTAAAGCTTTATGACATTTTTGATCCAAATGTTTTCCAGCAGTGTATGTGTGTAAGTTTTACACTCCTTGTTATCAAATTCTGACCCACTGACCCAGTCCAGTGTACAGTGTGCAGTAGTATCACAGTATAAGACACCTTGGTCTCTGGACTCAGCTTGTGCAAACTCCTCCAGGTTGGCTTCCATCAGGTCGGCCAGCTTGTTGAGGACCTGCGCTCGCTGCTCCGGGCTGCGCTCAGACCAGCCGGGGAAGGCCTCTTTAGCTGCTGCCACCGCTGCCTCCACCTGCAGGCAGTAACATATTAACACACCCCTCTGTGTGACACTTCATCAGGGTCAGGACCCACCATGTTGTCCAAAGATCAATCTGAGGGGGAAGTAAAGGTTTCTTTTACGTAAACGTATGCTCATTCACTCCAGTTTAGTCTATTTTCCTTGTGAAATACTGGATCCCTTTATCTCTCGCAGCCTCTAAAACTCTGTGCAAAGGTGCAAAAGCACACTGCCATTTTGATAATGGCTGATAACTTTGATTTCACAAAATACAACATGAGTAATGACAACTTTTAGGCCCTAAATAATAAATCTAACCACTGTTGAGCACAAAATATGAAGATTTATTGACACGTGACAGCCCATGTTTAATGATTACTTGACTTGTTGACTCTGTAAAGAGCAAAGGTGCCTTCCTCCGCTCTGTGAAACTGTACAAGTACTAAGTGCAAATTAAAATCAGTGACAGGCTTCTAATAAAATGCAATTCAGCACAACATCCCTGCAGTATTCGTAAAGTTTATGAGTGAGTTGAGCGGATGTGATGAGTCAAGCTAGGTTTGATTGCAAAAAAGGTTTCAAAAGTTGCAACATATGTCAAACACAGGTCAAATGCAACAACAAAGAGGAACAGTAGAGCCTGTAGACTTTGTGCAACCCCACAGACATTTCAGATTTGCTTCAACAAAATCTCAACATTAAGGCTTTATGAACGTACTATTGTAGAGCTGTCGCAGCAAAATAAAGAGCTTCATGCACCTGCTTTCATTCTCAACACAAATTCTGCAGAGAAAACACAGAATGCATAGTGCAGCATAATAAAAATAAAGTAATACTGGACGCCCCACCTCCTCCTCTCCACTGTCAGGCACTTTGCAGTACACCTCTCCCGTGGAGGGGTCGTAGGAGTCGATGTGACGCCGACAAGGCAGGAACTTCCCCCCGATGAAGTTTTCCAGAACCAAAAGCTGCTCCGAGGTCTTCGACATGGCTGTCAACTGATGCTTCCAAAAAAATACAAAAAAAGACGGAGAAAATGACAGCAGACTGCTGCAGGCGATGTGTCTAGTCACTAGTTCACCTCGCCTTGAACGGATCCTCCCACTGAACAGTGAGCTCTTCTATCAATGATTGAAGCTAATGACTCTCGCAGGCCACGGTACTGTTTTGTAACCAGTGTTCAAAAATACTGGTTACTGATTAGTGCTTGTTAAAAGATAAATGAAGCTTCCTACAGCTGGTGTACCTTTATATTATTATTAAGGATCACTTTTACCAGTTTCAGCAATCACAGGTATGATTTTTGTTTAGATCCATAGCATGTTAATATGAACTTTTTAGGTGTCTTCTATAAGACTATCATGTATTCGTAGCTTAGCTGTGCTGTGAGAACCACACATCTCTAAAAATATCAACTTTTCATGAGCTCAGCTTTGTGACGATGCATTTTCCAACTAATCCAAGATGGTTTTAAAATAGTTTATACAGAGGTAGATTTTTCTTAACCCATAAATGACCACTTCATCCTTCAGCTCATCAGGAAAAGTCAAATTCAAAAGAAGGGTAGTAAAAACAGCAAATCAAATGTAACAAAGCTGTCAGACAAATGTAGTAGAGTAAAAACTATAGTAGTTGCACTAGATGTAGTGAAGTAGAATTATGAAGTAGCATAAAATGGGAGTACTGAGGGAAAGTACAAATACTTGGAATTTGTACTTAAAGCTACAACAAGGACCTTCCTTCTTTGTTGATTCTGGCGGCCCCTGTTGATAAATAGTGAGACAGCAGCTTCCTTTTTCTGACTATAAGGGCGCACTCACACTTGGCCCAGTTGCCCGTACCTCATCTCCAGTGGAGGCCTGCACTCACATTGCTCTCCAATCTCTTCCAACCGTGCCAGTACATACCATGCTTGAGCACGGTACGGAGCGCTCACACTTGTCAAACAAACTGAACTTTGGGGGTCAAACGTGCTTGGGTACGGTACGGATTGCCAAGTGTGAGTGCGCCCTAAGACTCCTCAATTCATCCTCAACACAAAAATCGTTAAAATGTCATGGCTTATTTGACACAGATTAGTTGGAATCCAACCCACAGACCTGTATTAAGAATAACTATAATAATAATAATTACACAAAAAATAATAAAACAGTCTACTTGCTAATGGTCTTGTTTGCTGTCAGATGCAACTTTGACCTCTCTATTACATTCCCATGAAATGTGTCCCACCACCATAGGGTCCCTCTCTCTTCCTGCTGCGTATAACTATGAGCACAAGGAGAAATGCTTGCCAACGCATGAACAGGCATGAAAGAACACGTAAACTTTGTGTGTTGTCCAACATGTTGAGCGCTTATGTACAAAACCGCGTGACTGTCAGTTTTTAAAAGTACAGACTCAGGATGCCAGCTTCCTATGATGAAGCCAAAGCATCATTCATCCATTTACAGAAAAAGTGATTCACCATCATTGACAATCCAGACTTGAAACAGCAGTTATTGCTTAACATCAACCTCCTCTTGACTCTTTAGATGCCTCAGAGGCTCCTCAGGGGTCTTTGTATTTCAAATGTGTTCCCCGGTGATCGACATATTAAACTGCATGACTTTATGCACTCCTGTAGCAGGACACTTGAAGACATCGCCATCTAGTGGCAGCCGGGGGAAATTCCTCCTTGTGAGGATTTTGATTGGGTTGAATTCAGAGAGGGTGACATGGGGATCAATATAAGGTAAACTCGCAGTCCAAAGCAAGGAAGCGTGTCCTCAAATGTCTTTCAGCCAGTGCTTGTTTTTGTTTACTCGATCCTGTTCTTTGTCCGTTCGGTCTGAAATGACTCATAATTTTTGAGACCGTTGCCCAAGACACGTTACATATAATTCTGCAGTGTTTGTAACTGCCGATGCTGACATGGCATCTGTGCATGAGTCATATTTGAGTGAATCTCGATTGGCAGCATGTTTTCACTGCTTAATATACATTGTATGCATTGCAGTTTATGCTTTGTTGTCCATTCTCTGCATTGTTAACCTGTAGCCCACTGTCATGCACATTTACTGTTCTGTGTGGGTAAACACACAGGAAGTGTTTATCAGAGACATAATCTGATAACACCTTCATCATTGACTGCCACTGTAAAGTCTTCTAAGAAAGATCTCACCCCGGAAACCCTCAGAATTGCAAACACACTCTGTCACTGTCCACACCTTTATCTGACTGTGATTGGTGCTTTTTCACCATTTTGTTCTTTTATTTTGAGTACTGCCCTCTGCACAGGGTGACTAGGTACACACTTAGTGATCTTTTTGTGCCTCTTGATTCACAATACCCAAAGAAAGTCCTCTCAGAACGTTTTTCAGTTACATGAGTTTATAAACTTTTACAGACTATTGAAACATCTACATTAAGTTATTTTTTTTGATGGAAAACAGAAAAGCATCTTTGAGTCACGGCAGCTTGCTTATTTTAAACAGACGCCGAGTTACATCGAGGTTTTATTTATGACCAGGACAGTGATGCCTTCGAGCTGTGTAGATAAAATGCAAGGCAGGAAGCGTTTTTCTTATGATTAATTTCCTGTTAAACTTTCCATTGATTAGTCATTGTCAATTAAGTTCAGATCTCCTTTTGATGTTTCCTGTCTTTCTGGTCCAACTTACAACATGTAGGCAACATGTTCCTCGTCTTTCCACCATCTCAACAATTTCCCAAAACTTTGTAATGTTTGGAAAACCTGGGTATCTTTGTCCAACGCTTTTAAGGATGCATACACCGAATCACCTCAGATATGTATAAACAGCTAAACTAGTGTACTTAAAGTGCAGTGAGCCGTTTGTTGATCTCCCAAACATGCAAAATCTGTCTATATACTCACACGCATGTTTTGTGGTGCTTTCCGCTCTAGCTGTGTCACTGTCAAACCTGACGGGAAATTCTCACCTCTACATTTTCACTTTCCACTTACTTTGACATAAGTAGTTCGATAGATAGGAAAATATGGTTTGCTGGCGTGCAGGATGCTCATATTCACAGACTGTTGCAAGGCTTTAAAGGATTTTATCCAGTTTGGCAGAGATGGACAGTTTAAACTCCTGAAATCAAAACTCAAACTACATATTTATGGTGTCACGTTCATTTAGCATCATCTTCCTTCACACCACATGTCCAGAGTAACACATATATAAACAGAAACACAGCTCCTCCTCCACTTAGAGAAAAAAAAACACACATCCGCACTTCAAAAAGCATTTTTGTGCTTTACTGTTGAAGCATTTCAAGTATCTTTTGTTAACATAATTGAGAATTGTGTCTATTTATCCAGACGGAGGTGAACATTTGAGTTTCCCTTTTTTTGTTCACAATCTACTCTACCGTCGGTAGAGCGGGCCTCGTTTCCTTAGCCATGTAATTTGAGATGCAGACTTCATTGCCTTCAACTCGTGCATTATTTCATTTCTGTCTAAAGTTAAAATCAGTTATTTCAGGCCATCGGTTTTGATTAGCAGAGCCTTAAAATGAAAACCAAATGATCTCTTTACACCACATAAACTCAGCTGGATCCTCCACCTTACGTTTTTTGTCAACATTAATGATCAGCCGCAGCTCCTTCCAGGAGAGGACAGTGAAATTTATCACTGTGGAAATCTCAGCTTGGTAGGATTGTCTTTCAGAGTCTGATTATATCATTGATTTAGCTTGATAAGTGAATTGAGAGCAACAGGATTTTAATAATAGGTGAACAGTCAGACGGGGAAGTGTGAGGTGGGAGTAGCTGGGTCATGCGGCTGTTTTGACGGAGGCGGCTGCTCAGCTTCTTGCCCGTCACCGTTGGTTATCTGTGCAGTTAGTTAGTGTTGATCGGAGCAGCTACTGCGCTGGATAGAGAGATGGATGGATGAATGTGACGCTCCGAGTCCCATGAGGAATTGCACGTTGTCTCTGGCTTCATGCAGGCTCCAGAGCAAGGTCTGACAGGCTCTGAGTCTACTGAAGGGCTGTTCATTCTTTGATCTGCAGGGAGGGAGAAGCAGAAGGAGACTGACTGAAGGACAGTTTAATTAAAGAGGGAAAAAACTGAACTGATTCCATATGACTCTCACTCTTAATTTCTTCTTAAAGAAGATATACAGACGAGAGGTTCAGTATATGCCTCAAGAACAGGATATCAACCTGCTTTTACGCATTAACACACAATCTATATGTTGTTTTTGACTTTGTCGAAACTTAGGTGCCCTTTACCTCAGTGACGACCCCTGCAGCAATGGTGGAGCCGACATATCGCAGCATGAAGCGGCCCAGTTCTTTGTAGTCCTTGTACAGCTCTAATGACACTGGTCTCTGGGTCTGGATCTCCACGATGGCATTCATACCTTTACTCAAACACCTTAACAGGAAAGACACACACACACAGAGAACAACCAAAGATAACAATAAGATCTACTTAACTGCAATGATGAGTAATAGCCGGTGCTCTTGTCTTGTTTTGAAGAAAAAGAAGATAGTGATTACAATCTCCCAACAACTTTCTTAGTTGTTGAAAGTGACTTGCCAACCACAGCTTCAGTACTGCACTCACTTTTAATCAGGGTTAACTACCTACAGACCAACTCTGTACGAGTACAAACTAAGGAAACTCATTATGTGTGCCGTTTGTTTAAAATGTCATACAATGCCTCCCCACAAAACTCACTTTGGCTTCTTCTTGAGGACCTCACCACTGCTCTTGTGTAGAACGCTTATCAGTTTCCTAATGGTGGCCGGCTCACTGACTGTTTGGTAATGCAGCAGTACCTACACCAAGCACACACACACGCACACACATTGGAACAAGGATGTGCATAGAATGAAAACAGTTTTGAGTCAAAAAATGTTGGCGGTAAGACTGTGAGTGTGTTTGGTTGCACTTACTGGAAAGCCCTGTGTGATGGGGACCTCGATGTTAAAGAGAAGGATTCGGGCTCTGAATCGAGTACAGACTCGAATGGGCTCCTTGGGATCACAGAACACACAGCCCACGCTGGAAGGAAGCACGATATCAGTGAAAAATAGCTAAACGTACACAATCCAAAACAGACGCACAGACCTCCGTGCTAAAATCAAACAAATAGCATTAAGCTTTTGATTACTTGATCTTGATGATGTCCATGCCGGTGACTGTCAGGCTGACGTGGTCTCCTGCTGCAGCCCAGTCCAGAGCCTCGTCATGGAGAGTAATACCTGTGGCGGAGACAAACAGTCTTAGTCTTTAGATTCATTTTCATACCCAACTTATTTTAAATGTTGTTTGTAATTTGTTTCATGATGTCCCTGATGAAGGCCACAAGCTAAAACATGTCAGTCCAAAAGCTTTTGACCTCTTAAGACTTTTTCCCTTCTCCATGCACCTTGGTGAATGTGAAGTTGTGTCAGAAACCCCTACTCTGCTGACGGTGTAAGTCACACAGCTGCCACAGGATGGCAGTGTTTAACACCGCTCATTCAAAAGTCAGTCACACTCTGACAGGTGTTTGCAGATCACATGCTGTTGACTCATAGAAGGAAGAAAACTAGTTATTGATGTCAGCCAAGCTTAGTGGAGAATCCTGCCTGAGAGATGTCCTTACAGCGTACGATTCTGTGTTTTTAATTTATTATAATGTTAGAGGCTATAAACAGAGTGTTGTAGATATAAATATGCTAAGATGTAACATGATCTAACATGTGCAGCAGTTACAGCAGCACAACAGTGAGACGTTAAGAGTATATACAGAATAGAAAGCAGGAGGTATGATATGAATTGAACGTTACATAACGTCATCACATAACGGATTTCCAAGAAATTCAATTACATTAAGTTCGACGTAAAGTATCTCATTTAATGCAAAGTACTTCTATCAGGTTGAGTTGATGTGAATACATTTAATAACTCAGTCATCTTAAATTAAGTTATATGTAAAAGTAATCTATTACATATGGATTGGATACAGAACTATAAATATATATATTTTTTTGAGTGTACCTATCTAGTTAAAGTACTTTGTTATCTGGATGCTTAAAGAAGTAGTAAGATGTATTTTAAAGGGGTTTCCAACCACGTCGTGGGTGTATGAGTGAGCCTCGTGGTATCCATCCATGTCAGCACGTGTATATTACTGACATTTGCATAATGTATATGCATGCATATAATGTATATAATCCATCCACCCCATGTACACACATTTATCCAGTATTCATTCTTGTCTCTTTGCCTCTATTGCTTCTCTGCACTACTTGTACCGTTTACAACATACAGAACAGTTGACTTGAACACAGACTCTTTGGTGTATACTTATAAGTTGTTGGCCATTGGTGTTTTTAATATACTGTATATACACATACTTCACACTCTGTTACTACAGATGATAATGAGGAGCATCGATGAGACTTTAAACTTCCCTCATGATGAATAATATATAATAAGATTTTGAAGACAGAAAATGCTCTGTAGGACTCAAGAAAAGGTAAAGTGGAGAAACTAAAGACACACCTTTCACATTGCAGGTTTCATTGGGAGGCATGGCCAGTATTTTTTCTCCGGTCTGAATGTAACCAGCCTCGATCTTCCCTGTTACACAGAAGCCTGAACCCTGGTCTGGGAAGAGAAAATGCAACCTCAGCAATCTCTTTAATTTAGAGAAAAAGAGAAATGAAATTGGGGCAACAAACAATGGATGAAGAAAATCACATATACTGTCTTGTTAAGTATGCATCATGCAGTGACATTTACCTTTGAACACATCTGAGACGCACAGTCTGAAAGGTTTGTCCACAGACCTCTGAGGGGCTTTGAAGGCATCTGTAAAAGAGTGTGAAAAATACAGTAGATAAAATCAACTGGGTGCCAGAAATTGTATATGATGACATGTCTGAAGACCTGCGGTGGTGAATCATTTTCTCTGGTACTGGGTGAATAACACATCAGTATCCTCACTGTCTGAACGGTCAGCACTTTAATGACAGTCACAGAAATGTAAAACTCTCAAGAAACTATAGACCGTTTCCTTTAAATCATTCAGTGCTGCATTGAGTCACCTCGTAGTAATATTCCACTCTAAATCTGTGCTTTGAGTATCAACAATCACCCCTTGGAGGCTTTACAGGTGGCTGTAAAAAGCCTTACAGCTATGGTTAATTCTATTTCAGTCTGTTTTAATGGTTTCCAATAGCGCCTGAGAGAAAGCGCCATAACGTTGGCAGAAACGTCTCAGACTACTCCAGAAGCAAAATCACATTCTCAACCTGTACATGTTGTATATTGCTGAGGGTACGGTTTTGGCGAGATGTGGCAAAAATGTGCGACTTCCTGTGCAGCTTAGAGCTTCATTCTTAGGGCAGTTAAGGTTTTGGATCTCAACTTATTTCACTTCCAGCTGTTCTTGTTTCAGTTGGTTTGGTCATTTTAAAATTGTATTACTTCATTTATTCCTAAAGTTTTATTAGTTTTAATCAACATTTTTTCTTTAAGCTTGTGTTTCTTGATGTCTAGGATCTTTTGTTTATGTTTTATACTCAGCTATATTGCAAATGAGGTCTCCACCTCAATGTAGAAAGTGTTTGTTTGTTACAGACCCAAACAAATGTCACAACATCATAAGTTTTACAGATTGCTTCAGTGAAAATGAAAATTGTGATGTTTGAGTAATCGTTTCCAATAATTGTGAATCATATCTCAATTGTGACATCCGTCTAAAATAATTACAATGTGATTTTTTTAAGCTATCGTAACTGCCTATGAGTAATACGGTATCACTGTTAAGAAAACATTTCTCAGTGGTTTTTTTATGCAAATTAACATGTTTTAGGAACGATCTAAAAACAAGTGATCACCTGCTAGCAGAGTGATATCTCGCTCGAGTGATATTTTTCAAAAGTGACGTGTCACCCTTTTTTTTAAACCTAAAAGCCAAGAAACAGTTAAGATTTTCACTATAATGTGATGTATGTGATGTACTTTGAATGTAAAGCTTTGCTGGGCACACTTTGTGCTTGTTTGGTTGATGATAATGCTGATTCCAAGCGCTGGATGATTTTGTTGATATATTTTTTAAATACTGAGTAGTACACACTGGCCATACTTTGTTTAGGAGGATGGCAGGATAGTTATCAATGTACTGGTTTTATTACTTGTTTTTTTTATGGGAGTTTTGTCTTTTCAGTGAAATAAGGTTTTTAATGTTCACTACTAGTCTGGATTACAACAGATTTAATGCAGTTTGCATCATGTCAAAAGGGGCAGAAATGCAGCTTATATGTTTTCTTCACTTTTCCCCCCAGTGAGTCCTGAGTCTGCATGTCTGAAGGCTGTGAGTGCTTTGGGTGGCTTGAACCATGTCAGTGAGCATTACCAATCTGCCCTAGCAGGCTGGGACCAGAGTACCAAGAGGTAAGTTCTGACACTGAACTCCTGGTGACGAGGTTCTCTCCTGACAGGCCGCTGGTGGGGATGTAGAAGACATCAGACTCCTGGAAAAACATTTAAAAACAAAAAACTGGATCAAACTCTCAACTCAACACTCTCCAAATAGCCAAAATGATATTAGTGTTTATTATCCTAACATGTAAAGGTGTGGATGTGTTAGAGTAAACTCACCTTGAATCCTGCCTGCTTGAGAAAATGGCCAAGTTTGGAAGTAATGTCTTTGAAACGTTCTTGTTGCCAGTTTACCTGATTTGTAAACGCACATAAAGAAAAAAGAAAGGAAAATTACAGAGAGAGAAAGTTTCCCCTTCAGCACGGCTTTGAAATGGAAATGTGTCAGCAAAATGCCAGTGATTGTAGGAAACCAAATCACAGTCACACACACACAGTTCCCTAAAGCCTTGTTCTCTACTCACGGAAACATTTAGAGGTCTTGAACTTTAAGAACAACTGAAAATGGCCTATTTTATTGCAGTCCAAAATTTGTGAACAGTAAAGTATATAGAACAATTTTCCTCATCACAGATTATTTAAATTTTTATTTCTATCCAAAATATCTGCAGGAGTACAGTTAAAGCACAAATGATCTGCTGATTTCTAAGGAAACTTCTACGTCTGAAGGCCTTTTGGTTTCATTTTCACAGATTTTTACCAAATAAAGATCCTCATTTCTCTAGAAAGATATTGAAACAGATGGTATGTGGTAACAGCCAAACCACTCATATTGTAAGTAAATCTCTCTGGGTCTGACCTGGTCCATCTTGTTGACAGCCACAGCCAGCTGAGTGACGCCAAGGGAGCGCACCAACAGGGCATGCTCTCTGGTCTGGCCACCCGCCTCGAAGCCTGCCTCAAACTCTCCTCGGCTCGCGTCCACCACAAGCACCGCCACGTCGGCCTGAAGAGAAAACCAAGGGGGAGAGATAAGAACCACATGCAACTGTTTCTGCTGAGGCAGACGTGAGCATTAGAATTACACATGAACTCAGCTCAGCAGGTAATTTAACAGCTGAATTTCAATATTTAACACATATGGCACATGTGAAATGAGAAAGGTTTCATGAGGCTTCAGAGTAGGGTGTCAGTAGTGTTAAAAAGTATTTTAAGTCCCTTCAAACCATCAAATTTAAAACTTTATTGTCTTGTGTACATGTCTTACACAAAGAGGGTGATACAGGGATATAAAATACCTGCAATAAAATAAATGTTCTCAACAATCTAGATGGAGACAAAAGGTGACCTCATTTGTTTTTATTTTTTTATATAAAGTATTAGAAGCAAAATACAGTCAAATACATAATATAGGCTATAATGTAAAAATAAAGCTTTTCTTTGTACATTAACGAAGTACAGGATTCTCTGGAGATCATTACAGGCTGAGATATACCATCTTTGACCTCAGAGTATGTGACAGACTACATCTGCCTGCAACAGAAACCCCTTAGTCACGAAACGATGAGGCTGAACGTGATGACAGTCATATGGTAAAAAGAGAAATTACATTAGTGCCTCAAAACAGACTCAGACAAGCACACCCAAGCCGGCAAAAACACCTAGTGACACCAACACCCAAAACCACAAAAAGTTATTTCAAATCTCTAGCGGGTGTGGCAGCTGAGGTTCTGCAGCAGGAGGGAAAGAACCCTTTCAGTCGAGGAGGTTTGCAAAGTTAGAAAGATGCTCAGTTTTACTTCATTAATCAATCATGATCGCCTTAGATGGTTATGGCATAAATGTAGCGACCTGATGTACTGAGAGGTGTTGCAAGAAGCTTAATGTGAGCTGCACAAAAATGCATATTAGTCATGTTACTCTACATTAGAGGTGCAAAAGTAACAATGTATTTACTTTCAATCCTCATAGCAAGTCCTTTTATATCTCTGTGTGCATTAGCCACTTAGTAAACCAGCTTAGTTTTCTAAATTCGATTTATTTGCATTGTTATCAAATCATCTGTATCCTGTTCCTCTGAGGTCTGTTTATTGAGTAATTGCAACACAAAGAAAAAAAAGGTTATCCATCTTTCAATAAAGACAAACCAAAATGAGCTGACACACTTTAATGCCTGGAGATACTTCACCCACTGTGTTGGTTTACATGCATTGGGCAGATTGCTCGAACACTTTCACACGGTATACCTGTGCAGCTCCTGTGATCATGTTGGGGATGAAGTCTTTGTGTCCTGGTGCATCCATCAGGGTCACCACCTTAGAGTCCGTCTCGAACTTGGTCATGCCCACATCCATTGTCACACCTCTGGAGCAAACACAGAAAAATGAGGGATTTGTTTTATAACTACTTGGCCCGGTCAAAAATCTGCAGTGTATACAATCATTTGTGTAGAGGTAAAAAGAAAAAGTGACCATAGTGTAAATAAAACCTGTGGATGGTGTATTGAGTAGCATGACTGCCATATAAGGGAATCCAGATTTAAAGCTTCGGTCGATTTCAAGAGCAACGTCTACTAGTGGGCGAGGCTCTCAGTCTGGTGTAAGTATTACGCATTTACTTCAGAAGTTACTGATAAGTGAATATGGATTCCCACCCGAGTCACTTTCTGTTTCTGACGTATTTCGCTTCCGTTTCACTCGAATATAAACAGAGACGGGGGAACAGGGACATATTTTCCACAACAACATATCTTACATGTTAAAAAGGACAATCTATTTAGTGTTTACCATCGGTCATTACACAATTTATAGTAGTAGAGTTATATACTAGTGCAGGACAGATTTGTGAACAAGCCATTTTTTTCCAGATCAAATGCAGGATAATTATATGTGGAGTTATTATCACTGGTACCAGTAACACCAGTAATTGGACCAAATGTGTGACTCGAGATATGTTATCAACCAAAGCACACAGCAGGAAGTGACCGAAGCTTGTTAAGCATTTGCACTACGCAAGAGTGCTTGTTCAGTGTGTGTGTTTGTGGGAGGAGGACAACTGTGAATTCCCCTTTCCATGCATCTGTTCATCTGGAGTTTTACGCTAAAAGTGTACCTGTCCCTCTCCTCGCCAGTTTCATCCAGGACCCAAGCATAGGCGAAGGAAGCCTTTCCCGCCTTCTTTGATTCCTGCTCGTACTTGTGCATGGTGCGCTTGTTAACGTTGCCCAGCAGATAAAGCAGGTGGCCCATCAGCGTGCTTTTACCTGCGTCCACATGACCTGCACAGAAGAATAATGTAGTCCAGGGGTTATAAGGGGTACAACGAAAGAAAGGGGATGAGAAAGGGGCCTCAGAGGGTGGGGAGTGATAGAAGACACAAGTGGCAGGGAGGACAGACAGAAAAAGAGGAAGAATGTTACCATAGTGATAAGACAGGTAGGGGAAGAGTGAAGATAAGATAGAGGGGAGCCACAGATGGGAGAAGGAAAGACGTCGAATTGCACAAGAGGGGGGAGGCAGACAGAAATGGGAACAAGGATGGGGGGGGGAGAGGGGGGAGGGAGAGGACCGTGGTAAAACGAAAAGTTTCACAGGCTGTGGGAAACTAGAATCATCTGCACTTCTGAAACTACCAAGTCACTTTTTTCTTGTGTAACTGAGAATGAGAAAATATGATTGAGCAACTGCACTGGTCTGCAGTTCCACTCATTTACTACTATTAAACTTAGACATGTTAACCAAACCGGCTGACTGAAAAGTGACTGCGAGGCATTGCAGAAGAGTGACAGAGAGGCCAAATGCATGTCAGGAACACCCTCTACATTTACAAACTCAGGGATGTGGGCAGAAAAACTGGCACTTTATTTAAAAGTTTCGAACACCAAAAATTGTGCTAGCTCCCTATGACTACCATATTTAGAGATGCAGCGGATGATGGCAAAGGCCAATAAATGTAGGCGGAATGGCTTCGTGGCGAAGCAGGAGGTGAGGAGACACCAACCATCGCTCAGTGTAGCACATGTACAGAGCTAACCAGTCATGAGAGGCTGCTGATAGAGTCTGTGGTCTGTCTGGCGCTTCTATGGTGAACCATTGCACCAAAATTGAAAAACACTAAGTAGGAGGGCTGCTTGGCACTAACGGCATTTACATTCTTCTTCTGTATAAATTTCATGATGCAGAGGAGTCCCACATGGCTGATTCCATGTCAGCATCTGCCATGTAAGGCTCAGGATGATTTCTTTAAGAAAGTAGGTGGCAAGTTGAGCCATTTTTAATCCATGTCATGCTGATTTTTTATAAATGTAAGTTATAAGTTGAGTCAGTTCATACTGACACGTTAAGACATGTCAGTATGAACAGCATCATAGATGTGTATCAGTCAAGTACAGTCATATAATTAAGTTAACAGCTCAAAAAACACATTTCTGTGTGCTGTACCTCTTTCAGCAAAAGCTACTGTGATGCAGTGTGTGACTCTTTAATGTGGCTCTATTACTTTTATGAATTTGGAAGAAGAAGAATTGTTGAAAAAAGAAATGTTCCAACGGGAAAAATTCAGATTTTAAGACTTCATAAAAATGTTATTGCAAAAGTATTATAGACTGGCCGCTGATCTTCTTCCACTTTAGCTTTTAGCTTGTGTTTTTAATGCATGAAACATGCACCAGTAGTACTGTATATTGCCCAATAATTCAAGCTGTACTTCCTCTTTATTTTCAAATGTAGGCCACATTTGTGTATTGTAGAATAGTCAGCAAGTAGGAAATTGTTCCATAAGTGAGTATAATTGTTTTCAATCTTTCTTGTGCGCATCGACATTTGTATCTCTTGTAATTGTGTTGATCCTTCAATGTGCTATAAACAAAAAAAAAAAAGCTAATTCATGAGGGGTTTTTGTGGTGGTTTATGAGTGGTTTTGTATATTTCCTTCCTACCTATAACCACCAAATTCAACAGAGGTTTGCCACCCTGCCTCTTCTCCAGCTCAGCCTTGATATTGAGGGACTGCCGGGCTTTTCCCGAGGAGCGGCCTGGGGTTGGAACTGTAGAGGGCTCATCTACGTTGGAACCTTTGGATGGAGTCTCGGGACGTTTGGACGTTGCCTCTGAGGCAGAGGTCGTGGTGGCGTTTTCAGGGCTGCCACCCCGGCGTACTGAAGCAGTCACAACACCATTCTCCCCTGTACTGAGGAGGAAATATGGAGTTTAATGATAATTATGCCAGTGTACCGTTTTCAAAATGCTCTACTCTATTTTGCTGAACGTTCAATGATTAGATGGAAGAAGGAATTTCATCACTGCTTTAATGTTTTGTTTTATGAGAATGTGCATTTGTGTGTGTTACCTACCTGGGAACATCAAAGCCCATGGTCTGCTTCTTGCCAGAGACGGTCATGCGGGCCACTTTGGGTACCACTTCAGAGTCCACCTTAGTGTGAGGCGCATCTCTGCTTTTAGCTTTAAGAGAACAGAGGAACAAATATGTACACCTGCTCACAAACAAAGTCAATCATGAGTCACTGTGGGCAACGCATTTTTTCCTATATAAAAGGAAACGGAAAATACCTTCAGTGTGATAAATGGTTTATATGTACTGGTAAGGACTTGCCGATATTTCTCATGAACAGGATAAGACTGAAAGGTTTCTCACGCTATATTTTTTTGGTTTGATATAAAAGCTTACACGCACTTGTTCTGCTTTTCTAGTTCAGTAAATAGGGCTGTAATAATTGATGTCTTGTGGTTTCTAATAGAATGAGTAACTTCATCACAGTTGAAACACTGAAACATTGCCTACATAAAATACATGTGACACCAAGATAGCTTACTCAACACGTACTGTGTGTATGCCTCTTAGGCGGGAAGACATCTGCAGGATATTACAACATTAAGGACTGTTTTCCTGGAAAATACAGTAAAGAAAATCCTCTTAAGTGGAAGCACATGATGCACTTAGTTGAGGCCCCATCTATCTGATTGGTAGTTCCTATTTTGCAGCAGCGAGACTTGTTGAGGTCATTGCTTTGTCATCCCAGTCCCAAATGGCCACCGGTACCAGTCATATCAAGCCGCTACTGATTCATTTAGACTGGGCTGCAGAGCCAAGCCTAGTGCACACCGTGTGCGTGAGTGTGCATATGTGCGACAGTGACATCCTGGTGCAGAGAGGGTTAATTTCAGAAGTGGCCGTTGCCTCCCGTCTCCACGTAAATAGAGCAGTGTGACACAGCATTTCGCAGAATGAATCTTGTAGAAAAGGTGTCACTCTCAGCAAAGTGTCGAGCTGGAGGTGAATGAGTGTGTTATCGCACAGATGCACAACTGATTAAAACAAACTTGCGTATATTTGCACAAAGAGACTTCTTCAACAGACATATGCAAAATTGGTTAAACTGTTACAACTTTGAAAAGTGATGTTGGTCATAAATATAATTTCTGACAGTTTTCCTTATATTTTATTTATGCATTTATTTATTTATTCATTTATATAATGGTTAGTATCAACACAGGATGAACTCCCACACCATCTTCACTGATTTTATTGTCACATCTGACACCTTAAACCTTCAATCAGGCTAGACAAATATTGTTCAGGAGCTTGATCCTCTTTGATGTTTGTCTTTTAACACTAAAAAACTGAAATCTTATACCATATAGCTTGTATTTTTTGTGCCCTACTGTATGCTTCATGCAGTTTATTCATCATTAAAAAAAACCCAGAGGGAAAATGAGAGGAAAGGAGGTGTGATTCAACAGAATTATTAATGGACTTTCTCTAACCAAGCTTTCTCTAAATGACAAAGAGAAAAAGTCCCTCTCATTCTGAAACACTGATACACAAGTGAAGTAGCTTTCAGCACCCTGAAGAGGTTATTTTTTCAAATAAAGGGACGTACATGCATATGAATATGCTGTGGAAAATGGGCAACAAAGGCAAAACTGCGTTAAAAAGATATTTTATTTTTCATCTTATTAAAACTGCTAGCTGTACATAAAAAATAACGATGGCTAAAACTTATTTTTACACAATAAGCTCTAAAAACTAACTAAGAACTACCTGTAATAGATGGACCCCTGCAGAAAAGGCACCTAAAGACAGTTAAAGATATGTAACATGGCTGTCATAACTAAGATTTGCATCAATACTGTCCAGCAGCAAGCGGCAACATGAGATAAATTAAGTACTCTCTGGGGAATTTATGCTCTTCCGGCAGCTTTTCTTGCCCCTTCTACAGTGACGTGGAGGTTTCTACCACCTGCTTCCAACAAGCCAGCTTGCAATTCACTTACATGGAACATCAGCTGTAATAAAAATGATCTCCTTATATCATATTAAATCTCAAAAGCACTTAATAAATGCTAGGACTGGGGTGGGTGCAAATACCTCAATGTCATTAATGCAGCAATATTGTGGGGATGATCATTGGTACTTTCACAAAATGATGTAAGTGAATATATGTTCAACCAAAAATGAGAATTCTGTCATTATCTACTTAACCCCATGCCAAGGGAAAGTCAGGTGGAGTTTCGTAAGTCTACAAAACATTTCTGGAGCTTCAGAGCAAAACACTTTTGCAGCAATCTCCTTTATAAATGAAATAGATGGGGGCTTTTTTCAAACGTAAAAAACTTGAGAAAAAAAAAGAGCTCCATGCAATTTATTCAAGACTCCTGAAACTGAAGCAGGTGCACAAGCTCGACCCCGCATCAAGAGTGAATTAATTTGGCATCTCTGGGCCTCCAGAGACTTGGAATTAACCACATAAGTAGCCTTTTTTTAAAGTTGTTTTAGCATCTTAAAAGTCCCCATCTACTTCAGTTGCTTAGGAGAGCGCTGCAACGCTGTTTTGCTCTAAAGCTTGAGAAATGCTTTACGGACTACAAAACTTCCCCTGATTTTCTATCAGCACGAGGGTGTGTAGTGAGCAGACTGACTTTTTTATTTATGGATGAATGCATTCATTAACACAGTTGGATGTTGATAATCATCAGTAGGTGGATAGAATGAATAAATTACTTTAACCTGGGGTGAAACAGACAGGCCCACCCTATTCAACACCCCCAAGGTCTGAATCAATAAACAACCCCTAATCCTACTACCGGACATGTCTGTCAAAACACTTTGAACACCTTTGCAAACAACTGCCTTGCTGGATAACTTTTTTGTTGCTGGCCTTGGGGCAACTTTAACTGAAGGGCGGCCTGGCAACAACTGTACAGCGCTATCAGGCTCTGAGGCTTAAAGCAGGATCTCTTTACACTGTTTGGATTGGCAGGTAAACAGTTGGTGTCATCCCATCCAGGATTTCTCTAGTATACGAGACCCTTGCAGTGACTAAGAAGGAGTGAGTCAGTTGTACACCTTGGCCTGAGGCCCCAACTGAGCACAGGATAAGAGGAGTCGCCCAGGATATGCAAATATCAACCCCCCGCCATCCAAATACACACTTGTATGAATGCAAAAGTAAAATAACAAGGGCTGCGGGTGAAAGTGCAGTTGATGTGGTGACTGACGGCCTCGCAGGTTGTGCAATTGAGAGTAAGAGACCCAAGAGAGGGATGGAGAGAAATGTAGACGGATGCCACACTGCATTAGGTGCTTGTCTTTATCCTATATACTTAAAACATTGAGTACGCATTGTGCCATACTCTCAATTTTTCTTAAAGGCAAAACACTTTCTCAAAAATATTTAATGAAATATTTCATGAGCAGCTCTGATGGGCATCACAATAAAAAAAAAAAAAAAACTGAGTTCTGGAAAGACTTTTTTGATACTGGGGCTCCCTGCCACTTGAGGCCGCTAAAGGCTGTGAAAGACAAGAATCACGTTTGACTCAAACCTTCAGAGGTCAACTGTGGGGGAAAAGAAGGGGAAAAACATTTTCACTGATTCAAGTACTGCATCTGAGTTGGGCCCAATGTGTTACTGTGAAAGTTACAACTGGTTTTGTCCCTCTTTGGTTGTTATAGAGAATGTTCAGGGATAGGAGCCATGTACCACAAAGTGCAGAGTATAAACTCCCCTGATATGGTGTATGTTAAATATATACATATACATATATATATATTCAAACCTACATTTTGGCACTAGCTTGCACATGGCTGCTTATTTCTGCTGTAAATCAAGGGATATACCAAAATAGCTTCACTCACTTCATTCACATTTGACAACTGAAGACATGAAGGTATGAATGAAAGCAGGACCCATCTGACCCCTTTCAGGTTGAGTCACGTACACACACACATCCGTGCCACCACTCCACATTTCATAGGACGACATCTATCAAGATATCACCTCATCCTCCACACTCACTTACTCAGCAGTCAACCTTGACTCATACCAAGCACCTGACGACTCTCACCTACTGTTTACAGCCAAGATTTCAAAATAGAGCTTCTGGAGGATTAATGTGTCTGACCCACAGCAGATTAACCTATAATGTCTGCATGCATTTGGATTTACATTGTTTACCAAACTAATTAAACCAGTGTACCCATTTCATCCACTTTCCATTCTGTGTATACACTCTACTGGTGGCTTTTTTTGAGTTTCCAAAGAAGCAAGAAACGGGCACAGAGATCAAACTGTGAGGCTGATTTTCAGTTACGTTAATGAAACACTTGCGATCTTTTTCCAGCCTGATAAAAGGCAACAAAGCCAAACGTGTTTGGTGGGTAAAGCATGGCAGACTGGAGAAGAGGTGAAAAACAAATTGGCTGTGAATTAAGCTCCCCGTCTTCCTGTTCTGCATGTTAGCAGCTGGATATAAACAGGAATGTTGCCTTGTTGTTGTACAAAGTCGACATGAGTTCTGACAGTCCCATGCTGAAATGATCATATTACAAGTCTCCAGACTAACTTTTTACATTGATTGCACTGGTGCACCAAACTTTTTCCATTTAGGCGCACCAGCACATGATTTAGGTGCACCCAGCAATACATTTTAATTTAATTTCTTCACAAATGATGTTTTAATATAATAATTAAGACTGTTAACAGGAACAAAAAGGTGCAAACACACGTTTCTTTCCACATTTTTTAAAGAAATGGCAATAACTTTAATCATTTAAAAACAAAAAAATGTTAAATTTCAGGCGCACCGCTGCGACCAATGAAAATGTTAAGTTGCACTTGACAGATTTTTGGTTGCATGTGTGACCAAAATAGCTGCACCCTGGAGCCCTGCTGTCATGATCACGTTATGTGGGCATCAAGCTAAAGGTCAATGCTATAAAAGGAGTTTCCTACACATTGAGAGAGAAAAACAAATTACCATTATTCAACAATGTACCTAGAAGTGATGGTGCAAGATGACCATAATCAAAAAAGGGACTTAAATCTCAATTCACAACTCACTATAACTTGCTGTAATCAAAAAGTGTTTAGGAAAGTAGGAAAGAGTTGACGAGGGGGTAATTTCAGACAAACTGTCACACTTGAATCGGACTGAAAACTTACTTGAAGACTATTAGTTATGCAGACTTTGCTTCCACCTTGAGCAAACAACTGTAAAGAGGTTAATTCTAGTATACAGATTAGCACCAACCTGACATGCATATCCACAATTACTCAAGGTGTAGCGGATTTACCATAGGGGTGCCAGTCTGACAATGTAAAATTAGAGATCTCAAAGGTCACCCCCACACCCCCACACACACACACACGGATAAATGAATCAGTACCTCCTACACTCTGTCAGGTACCCATTTCTCTCAAATCTGAACCATCTAAACACAATGCATACAAAGTATTAACAAACAAAAGGAAATTGAACGTAAATCAGGGTATTGGAAATATAATTTCAAATAATATCCTACAAAAAGATAATAAAATCACCAGGGACCAGGGATTGGCAGAGAAAACTAAAAGGGCAAGCTACTATACAGACCCTGCCTCTCTTCCTGTGATAGAGTATGCAGCAATCTTGCTTTTTAAAATGACCATATTTAAAGAAAGATGAAGACTACTCGTCACTTGGATGCAAGAATCCCATTGGCCAAACAAAGGAGCCATGAATTGAATTGATGAATTTGAGTTATAGATATATTTATTGCTGATTGCCACATAGCAAGGATTTTATTCAAGCTACGACAAAATGCAACTAAACCAAATGAATCAGAATGACTGGAGACACTATGCATGCCTGCTACAAACTGTCACATTACTTCTCTATGGCGGTCTTTAACGATATTATTTGCCTTCAGCCTTTGTAGAGCCCACTTCTTGCATTTCTTGTAACAAGTGCAGCTTTTTCCATCTAAATAAAGAACTACACTTCACTCTTTGCCTTTTTTCCTGTAAACATACTGCACCACAACAAAGCCACAGTGCTGATGGCACATCCAAATACACCTGCTTTCTTTTGACCACTTGTTGCGTGTAAAATGGTATTTTCCAGTGTTGGCACCACATCACAACAGAACTATGTTTGTGCAACGTGTCGTGCCTTGCAGAAATGCAGAGCCTGTGAAGACACAAAATGATTTGATCTGTCAAAGCTTTTGACAAAGCTGTGAAAGTCGAGAGACATGATCAGATTTTCCTACGTAGGTGGTGTAAGAGAGACACAGAGAGTGAGGTGATCGGCTGCTGTGTCGAGTCGCTGTGTGCTTGGGGTGACATTTGCTCCAAGAGATCAGCTTCCTGCTCAAACCCACACACTGGCTCGCCTTAAGAGAAGAGGACAAAACTGTTGCTGGACCAACCCAGTTCATAATAACACTTACTCATTTCTAGACTGTCACACTGTTAAATCTAAAAGTGCTCTTGATCATAATGAATCTTCATTCACGACAGACCACAACATCCCTAATACGCCTAATTATTTCTACCATCACAATGTTCCCAAGACTACACAGGCACACAGAACCTGTTTGACTTGTAATGTTTAACTTGTCATTATTAACACTATCTGCCCTTTATTGTCTACCATTTCCCTCAGGCTCAACACTCTATGTTTGACACCCTGAGGGTCACTCAGCTTTCTGCACCTGTATAAAGTTTACACACATCCAGCCCAAACCCTACACCTTCACTTAAATAGCCTTCTCACAATTAAGACAACAATGGGGCAGGGCAGAACATTATTAAACAGTGTGGAAAGTTTGTCATCAGCCCTAATCATCTCCTCTTAACTTATAACTGGAATACAGACCAGTGTCCTGATAACAACAGTAGGACAATTAGCCTTTTGTTAGGGTCTCCTCACAGTTTTTGCGGTTGGTACATGATGTTATCTACTATAAACTCTAGGACTAGTTCTTGTCCAATCATCAGTCTTGCACATTCATTTCTTTAAGGGCAAGATTCTCCATTCAAACCAATACCAATGACTCACACTAGAAATGTGAGCTGCCTTAAGAAACTTTGGGCTAACCTAAAAAAAACAAAAACATGCATACACTGCACCAGATACATAATGCAGTGTTTTCACTTCACAAAATGGACATGCCTTCGTATTCAACAGCTAAATATTATGACACTGAAGCCATTGAACACACATACTCCTCATATTTCAGATTAAAATAGGGAATAGAGCGCTGTTTTAACTGGTTACATACAATAAGTTCAAAACAACAACTCTTAAAAGATAGTTTTACACTCAGACACATAGAAGCACTCCCAAACACACAACTAGAGACACGCCCAGACACAGGTGCATTTATAGTACATAAAGTCAGTCATCTTTATTTGAAAATTGACAAATTCACTTCTGGCAGAGTGTGACGACACACCCAGTGTATTTGTACATTGTAATATTAAAAGCTTTAAGAGCAAGAAAAACCTCTTTTAGTTCAGGTCTAAATGCAGTCTTTAGTTCATGCTGTACAGTCTTTATTTACAGTGCTTGCACTCATTATAAACTCATTTCTTCAGTATCAAACATTAAAAGTGTTCACTTGTCTGTGTGTGTGTGTGTGTGTGTGTGTGTGTGTGTGTGTGTGTGTGTGTGTGTGTGTGTGTGTACACGTTCTCGCTCCTTCATGGGAAAATCTCCAGGTGTCCTCGAAAACCAAAATGTCTACCCCATGATCTCAAACACAGGCAGCAGTAAACCAGTACAATGGTTAACTGATCCATATTCCAATAGCTGCAGCACACCTGCGAACAAAGTCAACCTCTTTTTTCTCTTTTGAGGGTTCATGCAGCTCAAAGCTAGAAAGAGGCCATGCAAAAAAAGAGATATACTTAGAAATTTCCCAGACTATGATTAAACTATTTTTCTTTCATACAAAAAATTCAATTAAAAAAGACGACGGCAATCTAAGCGTACAAAAATAAGACTCAAATTTAAAATGTCAAAAAAAATGTCTACTAGAGTAAATGAGAAAAAAGCAAATCTAAAAAGTTCTTAAAACATGAATAGTAGAAAGTTTAATTGAGCCGTGTTTCCACTGCATGGTACGATCAGTTACACTCGATCTACTTTTGGTACTTTTCTTGATTTTTCCACAAAAGATGGTATCCTCCTCAAGGTAGGCGGGATTCTTGGCTGGCCATAAGATGCCACGTGAAACTGCCACGACATCATCAATCATCATCATTTGACCCAAACACAGGAACAATGGAGGATATCGAAGGGCTGTTTGTTTGTCACAGCAAGGAGTCACAGCAGGTTTGATGAACAAACTGGAGAGTTTGGGAAATCCCACATCAGGGCACAGATGATGTTATGACTCTCAATGCTCCATGTGACGTACTTGACAGTTCTAGTGATGATCCCATGTTTTCACTCTACTATTTAGTATCTGCTCACTGTGCTTGGTACTTCACCAAAAAAGGCACCAGGTGCTAACCACAACTTTTGACCACAGAAAAACAAAAGCAAGCGAGTCAAGCTGATCTGAGTCGTACCATGCAGTGTTAACACAGCATTAGCTGCAATTCTTTTCAAGCTGCCAGAGTAACTGAGTGGTTGATTTTGATCCTGTTTGACTAAAACATGATTGTTCTGTATAAAGTAGCAATGGAAGACTTATTGCCTCCATACAAAAAGTAATACATGAATGTTGTGGAAATACTGTTGTTTGCAGAGCTTTTTAAGCAGTCATCGGCAGCGGGTCTGTCATTCTGTGGTACTGTTGGTCCCAAAAGTTTCTTCACTTTACATGACTGATAGATGGGAGACGGTTAAAAAAGTCTCATAAGGACTGATGACCCTGAGAGCTGCAACTTTTTGAGTTTCGTTCAGTCTGTGGAGCAAAGGCCGCCAAAAGGGTTCTAGTCCAAGTGAGTCAATTTAGCACCAACACGCACGCAACTGAATTAAGAGCTTTTCACTTCCTTGTCTACCTGGTGAAAGCTTTCTGCTGATTAGCACGGACAATGTCATCAGGCGAGGGCGTGTCGAAGCGGAACGGTGCAATTGGTGAGAGCAGGGTATGCTGCTCTCTATGTTTGTCTTGCGATGTACACAGGAAGGCCTGGTAACCACTTCCTGTTCTTTGACTCCTTGTTTTTCCCCTCAATCTATTCCTCATCTTCTTCTGTGGTCTGCGGCTCTGAATCGACAATGTAATTGCAAATACTGATGGTTGTGCAGAACAATCCTGCCCCATGGCAACTGGAGTAGGAGAGGACGGTGAAGGGAGGTCGTTGTCGAAGTGACGAGGGCTTGCTCCATCTGACTGGGCCATGAGTGCACTCAGATCAATAGTCTGGCTCAGCTTAGGCGGCCTAGAGTTTTGGTTGCATGGTTTGTGGTTGGTCCCACCCTCTGGAGTAGTTTCTGCTAGCACACCAGCGCTCTCTGGTTTTGCTGGTAAGAGGAGCGAGGTGAGAGAGTAATGTGACCCATTTGAGGTGGTTGAGGTTTTGCCTTTGTGTGCAGACACCAAATGTGACAAAGAGAGCTGCTCAGAAATGCCAGGTGGTTGTTGCAGTGCATTTGCTGGAGGTTCAGTGCTGACAAGGTGAGGGGAAGCTAAGGAACTGCTGCTTTGATGCTGCAGGGCTAGCTGAGACAACGAGACAGTCCCACCTAGGCATGCAGGAGTAATGTTGGTTGGTTTAGAAAAGTTGAGGGTGTTTGCTGGTGGTTCAGTGATTGATTGAGACTGACTGTTTGTATTCCTGTTTTGGTGCTGTGAAGCGAGCTCAGACAGCGAGAGTGTTTGTGCTGGTGCAGCGATCCCCTGACACTTCACAGAAGTTATGCTGCTCTGGGGAGTAGGGAAGGAGTTACTGACAGAAGTTGGGCTGCGGTTTGAATGCTCCTGGATTAAATCAGCCAATGATGGGCTTCCCTTAGGATGAGCCATTGTGGGTTTGACTACAATCCCAATTCCCACTGCCTGCTGATTGCTCTGGAGTACAGAACTGAGACTCCCGAACCCAGGAGGCACAGGCAGAGAAGAGCTTACAGTTGTTATCTTGGGGTTGTTTAGCGACAGACTACTGAGTGGAACTGAAAGGAGGGAGGGAGCTGAGCTGTGAAAGGCTGAAGACATGTTTAAAGATGCCAATGTTCCCAATGAAAGACTATTGAGATTTGACATATTGGACGGAGGTGAATTAGGTCCCATGTTGACAGCGCTTAATGAGGGAATACCCAAACCTCGACCTGCGTCAACTACTCCTGACACCTTACTCTTCTGCACATGGTCAGACATGAGCTGTGCCAGACTGGTACCGCCAACATCTGGACTAACACTTTGATGGATAAAATTCGGATTTTCAGAGCTGCCATACACAGGGTCAGTCTTATGTTGCGATAAGAGGTCACACAAGTTTGGTGCACTTGATTGCACTTCTGGTTGAGTGGGTTGTGTCTTGGATGTAATGTCTGTGTGAGAAGCAAACAAGCAGGCTCCTTACCTTACAGAAGCCAATTGCAGTTGTCGAAGAGGAGCGAAAGGAGGACCACGGAAAAGAAGTCCATTGAATCATACCACAAACAAGAAGGGAGAGAGCAGAAAGAAGGCGTTTTGTTAAACATTTGTATTTGGAAACAATACTAATGAACATTATTTAAAATTATATTTTGTTCAAGCATCTTCCGAAGAACCCACAGGTATTGAGTCAAAAATATCAAGATACAATTTTAGATTTAGTCAGTATCACCAAGCTATATATTTATCATTCAGCATAGCATACTATAACATTCCAGTTCTTATTTCTTAAGTCTGAACCCTATTTTTTTTTTTAACTAATATTTAATTCAAGTGGCTCACATCAGAACCAGTAACCCTGCTTTTAGGGCAATTTCTCTGTTACCTTTTGTTCTTCACAGTAATAACAGCTGATTTTGTTGCATTGGAGTCCTTTAAACTGATACGCTCTCAGTTCTTAAGCAGACCCCAAAAGCCACATATAATAATCACTTCACTCACAGCTATTCCTTAACAACATTGTTATTATCATCCTGAATTATACTTATTATAAGACGAAACATTATTCAAGATGTAATCAAAAAAATGCTCAAATGTGGGACGTTAAAAATCAGAGCTACTTTGAACTGTTTTTCAGGTGAAGGGAAATAAATGAACGAGTCAAAGACAAACACTCCCATCCAATAAAATGATCATGATTTGATCCGCTCCGGGCGTACCTTTCTCAGCCACGGCCTCTTGTTTGGTTCTTTGCGGAAGCGGCGCTTTTTCCTGGCTAACTCTTGCTACCGAAGTTGTCTCTTCACTGGTAATTCTGGGAACTGGGGCTGTCTTGGTGTCTTCAGACAGGACTGCATCCAGTGCCTTGTGTGGGTCAAACCCACATCTTATGGCTGCCTGGGTCAGGACTGAGTCTGGCACGGCTTCTCCCAGCACAGTTCGCATATGGTCCAGGCAGGAATACAGTTTGGCTACAGAGTACGACACACATGTTAGACACACACATTGCATTTGTAATGCGGTAAAAAAATGACAGATGAAACAAAGAATAATTGATTGATAAAAATGTTCAGTTACCACATTTTCTGACACAAATATCAAATATTACCTTGATCAAGAGGGTCAAGATTGTGAGTGACGGTGGGGGACATGGGTACATCCTCATCTTCGTATGCTTCCTCTTCTAAAGTCTCCTCCCTTGGCGCTTGCCTGTCTTGACGCGAGTAGATGAACTGATTTGCTGTAAAAATAAAAATGGTCTTTACTTCTTGGCCGATAAGGAAACTTGGAGGAGATGTGATGTTTGATTGATGGTGTAAAATGTAAGTAGTCATTCAATCACATCAATCCTTTATAGAACATTTTATTAACTACACATGTTGGAATATTTTCGCCAATGAGCTAGAAGTAGCTATTGTTTTCTTTAAGTTCAACACAAAAATTCGAATGACACATCATTTTTCCCAGAATAATACTTTCTATTTATCAGCAAACACACACAAACACACACACAATCCCATCTATAATTTTCCATTCACTGATACCAACCTGTTGCTGGTGATATACAGTAGTCATCATCCACAGACTGTCCATACACGTCATCATCATCAAAATCTAGAAAATACAAGGGTATTACTGAAGTTCAAAATGTCTCCCTTTCTTGACTTGACACAAAGCATACACATGAACAAATGCAGTTATTGTAATGCAGTTATTGTAAAGAGTCTTTTGTCACAGCTGTCACTTTGCCTTGTCAGCAGCTTCACTGAATGCATACCACACTGTAAATTGAGAGTCAGGCAACTTTATTTCACGATGTCACAGTAAGTCTGACAAATTGGGAGCCTTAATATGTTAATACAGTGAGTGGGTGTCAAACAAGAGCTACAAGCTTGTAGCATTTCTTTGCAAAAACATTAGGAAGTTAGCAAGCTAGCTAAGTAGCGTATGCTAACTTTAATAAACATAAACATTAGCTTAATTATAGGCAGGTCACATTAACATAATAACATTAGCCTGAAAGTTTGAGTATAAGCGTTTATACTAGTTTTATAATGCAATTATCTTTCTGCCAAGCGCCAAGTGACACGACAGTACTGTTATCGTGTCAGCTAAACTAGCTAGCAGTAGCTGCTAGCGCTAATATCAATAACATTCAATATTAGCTTAGCGGCTACACAGTGTAGCGCTTTGAGGCCTTGCCCTGGCGCTTAAACCGTCACAGCTAGCTCAAGTTATTTACCTTCATCGTAGTTGTAACCTCGAACATTTCTGTGCCGAGACATTTTGCTTATGTGTCTTCTCTCGGCCCCAGCGTAAATGTTATTCGGCTCACAGACTGTTGTGACATGTGTCTCACTGCCTGGCTGCCATTGCTGCTGCTGCTGCTCAGGGAAATTACAGCAGAGCGGAGATCAGATTTAGTTCGTCGAAAATAGACCAGGGTTTTTTTTTTAAATAATAACCTCGCTGAGTTTTTGTCTTTTGCTTGAAAGTCAACAACGCAGTCAATAAAATCAAATTTTAAAACCTGCTTTGAGACTTTTTTTTTTTTTTTTGCTGACGTAACTTCCTGTTGCTGTTCCACCAACACGGCCGGTCTGGGATCAGATCTCCAAAACGGGCTTCTCACGATGAGCACTCTGTCTGATAGAGAGAAACTGACCTCCAATCAGTCGATGTTTGCTGAGTTTGTTGAGCTTGTAAGAGGGAAATAAACCCAAAAAAATGATTATATATATATTTTGTTGTTGTTGTTGTTATCATGAATCATCCGGGGCACAGCCAGAAAAGATGTAAGCTACATAAATATAAAGCAGAGTTTATCGATTAAAGGTGCACTGTGTAGTTTTGGGGTAGTCCAACTAACAAACTTAATGAACAACCTGTCTTTGTTTTCAAAATTGAATAAATTGAATAAACAAACTGACCTTAAAGGACAACACAATTACATACTGTTTTACTTTGTTTACGTTTGGCGGGACCCTGCCACCTTTCTAGCTTCGAACAGTGTTCTGGGGACCTTATTTCCCACAGAGGACAGCTTGTTAAAAAATAAATATTTCTGAGTGTGTATTATTACATCTTTAATATTGCAAATATTAAAATTCTGAGTTTGAATTTCTTCTCCAAAACTACATAGTGCCCCTTTAATGTCATTAGGGAATGACTTGAAAGATCTAAAATGGCTGATGCATGAAGCTGTCATGAGTGCTATTCTTGGAAAAACCACTGACCTTCACAAGAATGATAACCATGTAGATGATGATTGTGCTGATGACGATTGCGGTGAATGTTGAGTTTGACCTCCATGCCAACACTGTTCTGCTTTATGAGTGAGAAAAAAAATTATAATGGTGACGTGTTATTAATGTGAAAGAGGAGGTGCAATAAAGTTTCTTATTTCCTCTCTGCACAACTTTGAGGAAATAATTTCAGCTCATGAGGTCAAGAGAACATGAACATGAGAGCCTGCACAAAAGACATGTACAACTTTCAATCCCACCTATGATCTTGGGTTGTGAATGTCTAAACCATAAACCATTTGTCAAAGGTCATGCCCTATGGTTAGAGACCAACCCATCTGAGCCCACACTCTACACTTCTCGCACAAACACCCGCACCCAAGGGTGACATCATTTTTTCCTACTATCTTTGTACCACAAAAAAACTTATCGCCTTTCTACCACAAAAGGGAAAGCAATGACATGTTTGTACCCCTTTGTGTGCTTGTATTTGTGCATTTGCAAGCATGTCTACGTGCACATGTTTATCTTTGACCTGGTGTTTGCATATCTTGTGTGCAGGTGTATGCATGTATGGTTTTTGACACATTAAGTTGTGCTGATCTCATCATCAGTCGATTCGATGAAAGAGAAGAAGGTGAAAATGTCAGTAATCTGATACCAGTGATGCAGGTGAAGTATACACTTGCACATCTGCACGGTGAAATGAAATATGAGGTTTGGCGTGTCTCCCCAATCTAAAAATAGAGCAGAATAAAGAAAGGCGTCTGCCTAGGTAATTGTAAAGACCTTTTCACAACGAATGGCTCATATTGCAACTGTCAGTTTGACGAGGAGCAACTTTAATTGGCAGAGGTTAGTAAAAACAAGAAGGTGGTCAGTCATATCAGGAGGGGATCGTCGTGGAATTTATTGTTTATTCTGTGCAAAGTTGTACCTTTGGTTAGGCTTGTGCACTGCGCGTGCATCTCTGAGTGGGTGGAGGTTTCCCCTCTAAAAATTCCACTTCCTGCGTTTTGAAGTTGTACATCTACATGTCAAAATAAACAACTGCACATGCTCACATGGAACACATGCACACAGCACAAGTATGCAGACACAAACAAGATCTCTTTGGGGTCACACAGGTGACACAGAGGGAACTCGTCCTTTGCAAATGTTTCTAGGACATTTTGAAACCAAAGGCAGAAGCAGCACCTGATATGTACTGTAAATGGAACATATTGCCTAAGTGAGAAGTCACGTATGAGACAGTCTCAGCATTAACATTATGATAGTGTTTGCAGTTCTTCTATTGCATTATCCAACAAAACTCCACGCATCATTCACTTTTCCTTGTTTGTTTCCTCCAGAAAACAGAAACAGAGTCAGAGTCAGATTCAGCGTTGAAATGAATACGTGTCTAAGTCACAACAGGGCTGAGGTGTGACTTTTCACACCTCTGCACAGGATCTGAGCATTTATTTCCTGAGGATGCCTTTTAAAGAATTTGGTCAAATCTGTGCTGCCAATGTGGCCACAGAGTTCGCGGAAAGTCTGATCAATGAATCAGCGAGAAGGATTTCTGAGAGAATTATTGTTGGGCTGATTAGTCGGAGTAAACAGATGGACGGACAGATTGCTAGAAGAATGAGCGGCTCAGCGGATGGGCGCTTTGTTTATTAAATGATGCAGAAATTACATTATTGAATGACAGATAAACTTTGCATTTATCATATTTTCTCTGTGGTTTGATTATATTTAACTCTAGGAGATGCACAACATGTTTTTTTAGCAAACGGATGTCAGTGTTATCTACAGAATCAAGTGAAAGCAAAGGATTGCAGATCTGTCAACAACAGCATGTAAATCTGAAAACAGATTAATCTGGGTGTAATTGTAGAAGACAAAGCCTAAATGCAAGTGGGTGAGGGGTGAAGTCCGGCCCAAAAGTTGGCAGTGGGTATGAGGTAATGCTTTACATAATTTGCCAAGGGCACCAGGCATCATGGGAAGAGTCTTTCACAGGAACTCACCCCCGGGGAAAATGCAAAACCTTCACCCTTGGCAGTCTTTGACAGGTGGTCCAAACAACTAAAGTCAACTGAGAACCATGTGTGAGGTCCTGAAAGTGGCACATTTTCAAATTAAAATGCTCTTTTATGTATGATCAGTACACCACATATTCATTTAGCAAGTATGTGTGATAAATATTCTTTAAAAACAATGTTTTCCTGAGTAAGTATTGCTAGTTTTTAAATGTACTGCAAGCGATAATACAGTATTGTAAAATTCCTCTGTATGTTTATATACATTCAATACCAATTACTAGCAATCAGTCAACATGTGGGTTTACTGAACCACATAGCCATAGAGGATCACATTCACTACCTATTTGACTTGGGATCAACCCTCCCCCAACGCAAGCCTTTACACACACACTCTCTCAAACACGCACAGACAATTAACAATACACATGTCTGGTCTTCCCAACGCTAGATTTGAAAGCCTGGTGGGATGATATCTCAAGCCCAGGGGCCGTCATTAAAAATCATTCAAATGAACCAACCTGTGCACACAATGCTTTGCAAAGGGGGCAGCCATCACAATACCTGGCCTTAACCTGTCCAATCGCGCCCATGCAAATATCCTCAGCTAAGAGTGAATGGGAGTCAGGCTTCCTGCTATAGGGGGATTTGCATAACCTAGCTCCCTTCCTTCAATTTGGTTTCAGATAACAAAATGTTGTTTTTAATATTACCCTCTAGGGAAAAGACACATTAAGGGCTTGTGCAGAAAAAAGCTAAAGACACATACTTACAGATATACTTAACATCTTGCACACACAAAAATCAAAGTGGAGATGAATTTCTCTTCACATATTTGTTTATACTATCTGTGAAGTAAGATTCAGCTTTCTTTTGACCACTCTGTGTTAATAATGGTGTTGACACTATATTTTTGGCGTCTTTTGGTATTTTTGGTGCTTTAATTCTCTTACCGACCCACTTCTCTTTCTATATGGGGCATCTTGTATTGGAATCTTGCACGATAGCTGCAGTACAATAAAAAATTGATTTGAATAGATTAGAAGTGGCACCTCCTCGAGGCAAAAAATTACTGGAACAGTGCTCGTGTACACAGATGTGTATGGGATTTGAAGCCTACAGGTTATTGCAACCTGATAACAAAGCAATATATTATAGCAGGCCTGGAGGTAAATGTAGTGGCACTAAAAGTTACGGTAACATAGCTTCAATGTCACACATTCATGATGAATGATAACGCACACATAACACGTTTTAGAAATAACTTTCCTTGTCCAGTCCTTTAAGTCTTGATATTTCTCGAAGATCTTCACTTCACTGAGCACTCACTGTTGAATCAAATAGTGAAATTTGCAGTCCATGGTCATGTGTGTATGTGTGCAGCCCTTTATCAGGCCACTATTATGATGACTGCCCTGGGACAAAAGGCTGGTCTGGGGTGATGGTAATTACAAGTGACCAGGACAATACGGTCGCGTATGGAGGAACTAATACAATGAGAAGACACAAAATACAAATAAAGCATTAACCCCCCCTCCTCCTCCCTGAAGTGAATGGCTGAGTGGACAGTTCTGGCGCAAGGAGGATGGAGAACTCAACCAAAACAAAATAATCATAATACATGGTGGCCATTCGCTTTAATACAGACTAATGCAGAAGAAGAAGTTATGCAATACAGCTAAGTGAAGCATTATTATTAGTCATCTGTGACACAGGGTTGCTGGAAAAACAGGCTGAACTTGTTCCTAATACAAATGTGGATTAATTTTGAATAAATGCAAAGACATCATCAGCAAGCTGCTGTTTAAGAAACTCAAAAAGGCAACTTTAGGAATAACATGGATGACACATTGGCAGCCATGTGTGCTTTATAGGCAGCTGTCACTTGAGTTATGTGCAATAGACTCCCACAACAAAACAAGAAGCTGAAACACTGGATTTCTTTAACTTTCT
Organism: Pagrus pagrus; assembly: GCF_965226575.1. Classification (NCBI taxonomy): domain Eukaryota; kingdom Metazoa; phylum Chordata; class Actinopteri; order Spariformes; family Sparidae; genus Pagrus; species Pagrus pagrus. Next base: position 8,416,360 of record NC_140200.1, on the reverse strand, counting down.
TTGTCTGGGCGAGCACAAAAGCTCATTTTTTATCGCTGGAGGATAAGACCAAGGTCTTGCATGTTTTATCACAGAGGAACATCTGTTTTTATAACAGCAGTCAGGTATTAAGCCGAGCACCGAAAGCATGGGAACTTCGCTTTCCTCGCATGCCACAAGCCCATTCCGCAATTGTTTACTTCGTCCAGGCTCATTAGTTTCCTTCTGCTTTTCAACAGAGGAGAAGTAACTCAGAAAATTGTTGACAGAGAGCGTCTAGCGCGGACAGAGCAGCAAAACGCGCCTTTGACAAGTGTAATGAGTAATGCTCTGTTGCCTTCACTGACGCCTCGTAAATCCCACACATCTACTTGTCTCTCAGTAGCCCTGTACAGAATAGTCCTTGAGGCACCATCATTATCCCACTGACGCTTAAAATTCAACAACTTTGAATTGTTTGAGTATATTACAGCGACATCTTCATGATCATTGACTTCGTATTATTCAATCACGTGGCGAGCGGCCTATGGTTTAGAAAGCACAGCATAAAAGGCCTAAACGCATACGTTTTCAGGAAGAACAAAACGTCTCTAATGATTTGAATCACTTCTGTCGCCATTAAAACAAACAGTCTGACTTTTCCCCGTGTTATTGCAGACCATGAGTGCCAAACGTCGGACGGCAGCGAAGTACACTCCATTTCGCACATGCGCAGTCGGCCGCACGCGCTCTCAGGAGCGCCAAATTCACCGGGATGCGAAGGAGGGGAGGAGCGCCAGCAGCAGCAGAGCGGCCGCTGCGTTTAAATTAATGTCAACCTGCCTCCTCGCCGGGAGAACAAACCCAGCGCAGATAGCGAAAGTACCGTGCTCAGCGCAACCCTGCGAGCCGCTCCGCACACATTAACATGACTCGGCGGCCGAGAAACAGGTGAGTTAAAACAGACGACAACACTCTTTTAATTTGCATTCTCTCCAACTTTTCCCCTTTTTTCCCTCTATTTAGCTAGTAACCGTTTTTCCACTCATGTTAGCCAGCACACGGCGCGAGTCGTAGGGTTAAAGGGTGTATTTTAATGACAGAGTTTGTGCTTTATTTATTTCATCCTTTCTTCAGTCGTGCTTGCTCTTGTTGCTGGTGAGCCGTTGTGTTTTCTCGGCCGTTAAAGCCGAGTGCTGCTGTGGGGTGTCTCGCGCGCGCCCATGACAGGTGGTGGTCATCTGGCATGTGCGCTCCTCGCGCCGCTGTCAGTGGAGAGAGGGGTCTCTCTCTCTCTCTCGCTCTGTGTGTGTGTGTGTGTGTGTGTGTGTGTGTGTGTGTGTGTGTGTGTGTGTGTGTCGCTCTCTCACGCACACACACATGCATGAACAACTTTAGGCGGGTGGTCGCGGGCGCGTGTCACACCGTGCACAAGATGGTGCGTGGACACTGGTTTTAATAGGCGCTTATAATAAATACAAAATCAAACACAATGCAGCATGGCGCCCGTGTATCTCTGTCTGAACACACTCTTAGTCTTGAATGCATCGCAACAAAACAATTTAATGTCCTACATTGGCTTTTTATGTATTTATACTTTATCGCGCTTTTCCGATGAAAACAGACAAATATTTCCACGTTCACGTTTTTTACTTGCGAACTGGACTTTATCCCGCTGTTTAACTGGGAAAATGTTCTTTTTCTTAACATTGCCGCAGCATCTGCTCATTGTTATTTCGGAAACTGCGCTTTTACAGCCTCCCCCGTGAGCGCTTGTCTTGGGAAGAAGCTGCATTTCTTTTTTCTTTCCCTTTTTTTTTTTTTTTGGTATTTCCTTTGTTTTGTTAAAGGATTCGCCGCAAACTGTAGCTTCCCTCACTCTCACCAGCGTACCACTTTCTTTATGGGCATCGATCGGCACCAGCTGTCCCTGAAAACGCATCTGACTCACTTTCAGCTTGCGTGACAAGTTTTTACTCGAGTTTGACCGATAGTTTCAATAGTTATTATTTCCTATTTTATATGTAAGAGAGTGCGACACCAGTTCACACACAAAACCACGCTGCTGATTGAGATAAGAGCAATGGTAATGATTAATGTTTTATCATGTACTTTTCAGTTGATTCATCATTCTCGAGATGAGTTGAGCCTGCGGTATTCATTGTAATATGTTGACTTGTTTGTGCACATGCGGATCTGTATATCTAACTGGTTATTTCCTTTATTTATGAAAGAGAGCTGGTTGATTGTTAAAATGGAAAAAAAAAGAGCCTGACTGCTATATATCCGTTTTCTTTATTTTTATGTGTAGTCAGTGTTGTTAATCAGTTATGTAAATGGACTAAAATAGGGAAGGTAATTTGCTTTAAATATCCTCTTGTAGAAGCACACACCTCTCAGTGGGGTTCCTGTTCACCTGTTGCACTGTATGACAAGTACCCTACCTAGCTTCCACGTTGTCCATGTTCTACATTGTGATTGGTTAACCACCCCTCTGTGTCTATGTGTGTGTGCTTGTGCATGCACGGCTGTACTGTACAATGCCACTGCAGGTCTGAACACGCCAGGGTCACGAAATTATGATCGCATGCGCCAATCCCAGTATCTGTGGAAACCAACAACATTGGAACCTGTTCATCCATCCGTCCCCCCTCCCTCCCTCTTGCTTGTTCTTCATCATCTTCTCTCTCTCTCTTTCGCTCTCTCTCTCTCTTTCTTTCTGCCCTTGTGGGTGTCTTGGCTAAACGCCTGCACCCAAACCTTCAAGAATGACTGGTTCTGTCTGTGTTGACACCTGATGAGTTAAAGAGTGGGCTGAGTTCTTTATGCGCTCTGTAAAGAACGATTAGGGAGTAGTTTGGAAATGGACTGGTGCTTATTGTGCTATTATTTACCTTGCTATTATCTTACACTGTTTTTCAGACAGCCTCCACTTGTTATTAAATTTCTCTCTCTCTCTCTGTTTCGCTCTGTTTGCAGTGTTTACAGTAGTGAGGAGGATGAGGAGGAGACCGAGATGTATGAACATGATTATGATGGATCACTTGCCAAGACAGGGAAACGCCACCTTGGCAAAACACGCTGGACACGAGAAGAGGTACACACAGACACTTGGCAGAATCACTTCTGAGTAACCTGGGAACATGCTGGAGATGCTGCTCGTTGCATAGGCATACAGTATATTATGTGTCAGACAAACTGAAATATGCATTCTCTTTTTTTTCAGGATGAGAAGTTGAAGAAACTCGTTGAGCTTAATGGATCAGAAGACTGGAAACTCATTGCAAGCTTACTATCTGTAAGTAATAGGTCTGTGCATACACACAGAGACAGGAGCAAACATTAGCAACATTTGTCAATATAGTCTTGCAAAGTGGGAACAAACCAAGACAGTTTTCTTTCATTTCTGGTATTGAAATGATTTCTTTCTGTCCTCCTAGAATCGTACAGATGTGCAGTGCCAACACAGGTGGCAGAAAGTTCTAAACCCAGAACTTATCAAAGGCCCATGGACCAAAGAGGAAGACCAGAGGGTAAGAAAACAGCCTTTAAGGACCTTAATGAACACTGGACTTAAAACCATATTTGCCCAACACAGTAAAACCTCCACATGGCAATGCAAAATCAACGTGATCAATAGCAGTTTAATAATAATCTGCATAAAGATGCTTCAGTCCTACAAAGGCATCAGTCATGACCTTTGACCTATTAGTGCTGTGTTGCATTTCGAAATTGTAACATAGTTGGATACCACTCACAGGAAACAGGCAATAAAAAAAAAAAAACCCAATTACTTTATGTTCCTGTGTGATTAAAGCAACCATTCTGTAGCAACTCCTTGGCTGCTGTTGCACATTTTTAGTTTCCCAAAAAGTTTGCTGTTACTCAACAAGCACCGTGTTTGGTGCCTTAAAACTTGTTAGGCATTTATTGAACTAGTCCAAAGGAGTTATATTTCCACCCAGATGCCACTGTAATGATTAGCAGAGTGGCTAACGTTCCACTGGAAACTCCCTCGCTGCTCACCACCAGGTGTTCTCAATCACCTCCTTAAGTAGAAAGATAAAGAAAGAGAGAAGGAGGAAGGAGATGTTCAATGACATAATGTAAAAGTTTCTGAGATTTTTCTGGGTGACTAACAAGCATTTTTATTGTCATTTTCTCTTTTCTACCTCTCATATACCTGCTCTTTTTTCTTATTCTGTACCCCTTTACTTCTCCCTCTCCTCCCTGTTATTGCTCCTTCCTTCCTCTTTCCTCATGTCCCTCCACAATCACTTACTTCTTCCTTTTCAACGTTCTTCCTCCTCCCCTCTCCTCTTTCCTCTTTCTCTCTCGCCCTCCCTACACACACAAACACACATCCAACCCCAGGTGATAGAGCTGGTCCAGAAGTATGGAGCCAAGCGCTGGTCAGTGATCGCAAAGCACCTGAAGGGGCGCATAGGCAAGCAGTGCCGTGAGCGCTGGCACAACCACCTGAACCCAGAGGTGAAGAAGACGTCGTGGACAGAGGAGGAGGACCGGATCATCTACCAGGCGCACGAGAAACTTGGCAACCGCTGGGCCGAAATCGCTAAGCTGCTCCCTGGCAGGTAAGGTGGAGAATGGAGTGGTGAAAAAAGAGAAGCTAAGATGAATCACTGAATTCTTGTTGGCTGGCTGCGCAATGCTGCGGTTGAGAGGGTGAAACAGAGGGTAGTGCGCTAAAGGGGGGATGAAAAGAGAGGAAACAAATGAGAAAAAGGATTAAGTGAGCACACAGAACACAAAAAAAGACACTAAATTGGGCGCAAAATTGGTTTAAAGATAATTTCAGGATATGGTGGTCTTAAGACAGAAAGTCTTGTGAGAAGAAACAATAGTGTTGTCTGGACATGATTGTAATCGCTCTGTACTGATAACCTGATCAACTTTGTCTGTATCTATGTGTAACAGACTCTGTGTGCCTGTATTGATAGTGCCATCAAGTGCCACTAGACTCCAGGATGTTTTATCATTTGTTTTGTAATGAATACCTTGTAAGCTAATATGTGTTATCCATGATCCAGGACTGACAACGCTATAAAGAACCACTGGAACTCCACCATGAGGCGAAAGGTGGAACAGGAAGGCTATCTCCAGACCGCGTCAAAGAACAACAGCCCCTCCCTCTCCATCGGCCATGGCTACGTCAAGACCAACAGTAACATCATGGGTTTCCAACACCACTCGCCCAGTCATGCACAGCTGCCACTCAACTACGCCTACATCACCGACACACACCGAGTGAGTGGGCTTTAAACACAAACTTGGGATGCTGGCAGGAGAACGATGATGAATGATACTGATTGTGTAGCTGCAGGTGATTCATTGTTTGATGTGGACATGTGTCTGATTGGCTGTGCAGGTACCATTCCCCATGGCGTTCAGTTTGAACATCCTGAACATTCCCCAGCATGGAACCGCTGCTATACAGGTAAGAACAGCAAGAAAACACTGATTACAATAGTGAGGAAACATGTTTGAAATGGGGCTAAAATCTCCTGCTCTTTTTCTTAGAGACACTATAGTGAGGAGGACCCTGAAAAGGAGAGGAGGGTGAAAGAGATCGAAATGCAGCTCATGTCAACAGAAGATGAGCTGAGAGGCCAGCCGTCACGACCAGTGAGTCTTGTGCAAGTGTGACAGCACGATTTATGTGCATGTGTGTTTGAGCCAGGCTTTGAGAACAGTGGTTGGATTTGTGTGTTTGTGTGAATAAGCAGGAGGAAACATCTGGGGGGTCTGTTTCTGCAAAAGTGATGAAATAGGACCTTCTTCTTAACATACTCGTGTGTGTGCATGACCCCTTGTGCAACCCTCTCCTCAACACTGCTGTCACTCTTTACATTAGAGTTCCCTTTCTTCTTCTCTTTTTCTCATTTGTTGTTTTTTTACACCTCTTCCCTTATTGTCAGGCTTGCATTTTCTCTCTTGTGCTTGTTTGACACTTTTTTTTTACACTCCATATTTTAAGATGATTATTATTTGACTGTTATTTCAAGCCCTCACCCTTTTTGTCCTTTTCTCCACCCAGATTAATATGCCCTATTCAAGCTGGGCCAGCCACAGCCCTTTGACCAGCAGCTCAGAGGGTGTGCCAATGTTATTACCTCATCACCAGGCGGCCGCCCCCGCCCTGCCTCTCGACCAGAGCTGCCTACCTGAGGAGAGCGCCTCCGCAACACGTGCCCACAACAATCACAGCCGCCACAACAACAACAACAACAACAACAGCCATCACAGCAGTTCGACGTTCTCAAATACTATTCCAGAGTTTATGGATTCTGTCATTGATTCAGTAAGTGTCTGCATTTAGTCATTTTTTGGTATGTGTTACGGTTACTAGATGTAAAAAAAAAAAAAAAGATAGTGTAGCAATGAGCAACATAGACTTTACCTGGTAGTGGGCCTTTACCCATATTTTCCCGCCCTTTCCCCAGAGCCTCTCCTCAGTGGATGAGGCCACTACCAGTGGCGTTCTCAGAACAGACAGGGTCTTGCCCAATCAGGGCTCAAGAACAGCTCAAGGAGCATGGGCTGGTTTCATCTGCTCAACTCCGAACAAGCCTTCACCAGGCAGAAACCTTCCCTTTTCACCCTCACAGGTAGTTAAAGTAGCTGCGTGTGAATCAGAATCCATCCAATCACCAACCTGCCGCCTGATCATATCAACAATCATTTAGAGTTAGTCTTTCTGCTGTTGATTCCATCTTTTTTCGTTTCATTTCAATCATCTCATCTTTAACTCGTTTTTCGAAGCATCGATTTCACCATAACTCTCCATTCCTGTAGTTTCGACCAAGTGTGCTCCCATGATCTGCCAGATTATTACCGCTTTAAAATTAACCTGTCAAGCTACTTTGATTGATTGGTTTCCTTCCTTCTGTTTCACAGTTTCTCAACCAGTCAATGAGTTCAGAACACTCCGACAGCGACAGTTTACCACTGAGCTCGCCTGTGGACTCCAAGCCTCTGATCGACCACACTCTCAGGCCCCATAAGGAAAATGAAATGTGAGTGGAGCTGTCGCTAATGTGTTTAATGTGTAGTTATGCATGATTTGCTACAAATTAGGCTTTACGAACAGTCGTCTCTCTTTCTCTCTCTCAGGTTCAGGACTCCAAACATTCGTCGTTCAATCATGGAGTCATCTCCTTGCACACCCACACCTTTCAGGTCAACCCTGGCCCTCCAGGAGGCCAAGTATGGTCCGATGCTGGAGTCCATCAAGCAGGAGCCGATGGAGTGTGCCATCGATCAGCCTCCTCTGAAAAAGATAAAACAAGAGGTACTTTCCACTCAAAATAAGCATGTACACATATGCAAAAGAAACAAGTAGACACATTGAAGGCTGAAGTTTTACTTTATATGGTGAGAAAGCAAAGATGAGAAGTGGAGCATACTTTCAGTTTGCAGTTGTGGTAAATGATTAGAGTGTGTTTCAGTTTTGCAACACACTCGTGTTGGGATTAATGAAAGTCATTGAAGTCAAGGAAGATACGTGACCATGATGTGTTTTTTGGTCCTAGGTGGAGTCCCCATGTGAGAGGAGCCCGTGTATGCAGTGGGAAGGACAAGACCTTCACACACAGCTCTTCTCCCCCAACGGCCCCGCGCAGGAAGTACCTGTAAGTTCATGTCTTGTAATGTGAATTCAAAGCTTAATCATAACCTGAATTAACAATTTACCTCAGAGTATATGAAAGACCCCCTCTCTCCTAGATCCATGTGGTATTGTCCTCTGAGTGCTGTTGCAGAATGTTATGTAAATCAGCTCGATTTCTCTAAAGATGTGTTTTCTATATTTTCCTTCAGGACCTACTTACGAGCTCATTATTGAGTGAAGATGGACACAAAGCCTACCACCTCCCTCGCAGAGGCATGGGCAGCCCACTACAGGTATGTATACGTTTGTTTGCGTTCATGTATTGTTTTATGTTTAAAAAACGATGCTAAAATTGATTTCATTGCACGATTAAAAACTCATCATCCTCTCTTCCTGTTGTCGACAGCAGCTTCCATGGGATGAGGTGACCTGCGGGAAGACGGAGGAGCACGTTGTTTTGGCCTCGGAGCAGAGCCACAAGTACATCAACTCTTTCCCTACGAGGACACTGGTCATGTAGACAGAGACACATGTTGATCTGGAAACATCAACAATCCCTGCACTGACGCGGGTTACATATTTGTTGTGGTACAACAGTTGGGAGAGGCTCTATGCCATTGGTGTTTATACACTCACACTTGTTGGATTTCGACCAACCAAAGACTATATACATTTTTTGTTCTGAAAATCTTTTATATAGAATTTGCTTTTGTTTTTTGTTTTTTTTCAGAAACGTACGTTTTACCACTTTTGGTCTTGTCATTGTATTATTATCAATGTTGTATTATAATTGGGAAATGGTGGCTATATAATTTACATTTGGGCTGTATTAATAATTCCGAATTTTGATATTAATATAAAGAACAAGTTGATTAATTTATTTCCTTTTTTATGATGACTTTGTTATTGTTGTTTTTACAATTGGCCAATGGAGCAGTGTTGTTGCAAGTATTTAAGCCCTGTTAGCATTATCATAAATCCAAAGGCATACTAATTACTTCAATACTGACCTCTGTATTTCAGTCATGAAAGTTTTCAGTTTCTTTTTGGTTTTCTTTTCCTTTTTTTTTCTTTCTGGGTACAATGGGTCTACTGAGAATTTCAAGTGTTTGGTCTGTGCCACCTCATGTAAACACTTAACTACTGAACAAGAACAGCTGCGTCTGTTCTTACATTATTATTGAGACTATGAGTTGTCATGCTTTACACCACAGAAGGGGCCAGCCTTATTAGTATTACCCAGTTACCACATTGGCACCTTTATTTCATAAAAAAGTTTTCATTTCAACTTTAATTTAATTCTGGTCTTGTATGGAGAAACAATCGATGAACAAACATTATATCATATATATTGAAATTTAAATATATATATATTATATTTATACATTTAAAAATCTGAACTGAGCTTATATGTTTGAAACCATGAGCATTTCCCAGTAAGAGTCAGACCAAGCTGCACTTGAATTTTATATTCTCCATAAAAAAGTGAGAGTACGAAACACTGATATTTTATACTATGCTACAAACAAAAGCCCAAATGAAACTTTTGTATGTTGTTTTTTTAAAACATTTCTTTGAATAGTTTTGTATTGTTTTTATTCAATCAGCATTTTGTTTTCTTACTAAGACTGCAGTAGACCGTGTCAAACACTTAGCAGACAATCTTTTTATACTTCAGATGCCTTGTTTTTATACTAGCTTTTCAGCAAAAAGTGATTTTATAAAAGCATTTATACATGCCAAGTTTTCATGTTTTTATACTTTTATATACTGCCTAGTAAATAAAGTGTGTTGTTTTTTTTTACATCCTTGTGTTCAGTGTGATTTTGGAAAAAGATGCAATTTGCAAGAAATGGTCACCTTTCAGATTCATACACCAAGCGAATAGAAAGCAGAATATTAACAGAGAAACCGCTAACTTTACCTTTTTGAGTGGCTAGGAGCTCGTTTGTTAGCATGCTAACTACGATAGATACCTTTGCAGAACAACTAACTTCAAAACTTTAAATTCTGGTGATAATTTTAGCTAATTTTGAATGTTTTAAACTAAAATTCTGACATACTGCACCTTTAAAGAACATAACATAATAGTAATAACAATTTAAAAGCTGTTCCTCAGAAGACAATAACCAAATACTTGCGTATATTTGAGCCGTAACTATGCTTTTATTAGTCATAATATTTGTACATGCAGCCTGTAATGGTTTAAGTTACAAGCGTAAACACTGAAGCCACTCTACTGTCTGCAGTAATTCCTGTGTTGAAAGTGAATTTACTCTCTGAAGTCTACAAAGTGTATACTTATCTCTCGTATTCAAATTTTTTGTGAGGACTGTAGTATTCAAATACTCCACCCTGACCTCCCACACACTCAAACCTGCAGATACAAAGGTTTGTTGTCATAAAGTTGAGCTGAGCATATCATAAAACCTTCCCTCCATCTGCCAATAACTAAGCCAGCCGGTGACGGTCATAAGCAAATGTATCCAACCGTTGCCTGTTTTTCTGTGGACAAGGGACCATTTGTGTGAATCCTGCACAGCTACAAAGAGAAAGTTTACTCTGGCGGCTCTCAAAACTGTGAGCACATGTGAATATACTGTGTACAATCAGTGTATAAAACAGCAGAATCCTCCCGCACGTGTATGATCTCCACATTCAGTCTCATGAGGAGACTTGTTTTCCTGTGAGGCCACCAAAGCCAAAGGGGCCCAGACTCAGACCAGGTGCTATATTTACACCCGCTCCCTCCCTCCCGCCCTCCCTCCCCTCCTCCAGCCACCTGCACCCCCACCTCACCCTGATCCACCACAGTGCCCTCAAATATAGATTCCCATCTCAAGTATGAGTCTCGGAGGGACACATAAACAGAAATGACATTCATCACGACGGACACGGCTAACAGGAACTGTGATATTTGAGGCAGGGCCAAACAGAAATAGTTTCCACGGGGGTGGGTGCATGCTTATTGCAGCTTTATGTGACACATATATTCATATATTCACATGTGGTTTTAACTATTGTAACAAAAATGGTGCAAACAGGCGGCAAAGCGACGATAGAGCAGTTCTGATGAGGGTTGTTCGAATTCAGAGGATGGGTTTGAAATTCTCTGTCAGCAATCGTAGTGTGTGTGGTTTTGTGTGTATGTGTGTGAGTCGGTGTGTCATTATGTGTGTGTGTGTGTGTGTGTGTGTGTGTGTGTGTGTATGGGTGGGGGTTGTCTTGTGGAAAGAGGCCAGAGCAAGAAGCAGACTTTCACATTGGGAATTTCACCATCTTCTACTACACCCAAAAGAAAGAAAGAAAGAAAGAAAGAAAAAAAAACAAAACCCAAAGCCCCAAACCCCACGAGATTTACAGACACCTGCTTCCACTGAGTGAGAAGGCAGCTGCCTGTGTGTGTGTGTGTGTGTGTGTGAGTGTGTGTGTGTGGATGGATGGATGGATGGATGGATGGATGGATGGTGGCTTTTTGAAAAAAAACAAAACAAAAAAAAAACAGTAGAGACCCAGATGGATAGACACAACATCATACAGAGTGAATAGTTGGTCATCACAGATCTTTCCTCATTATTACACTCACACAGTCGACTCGAGCATAAAACTTAAGCCCTTAATCAAGTGAACAGTGTAACAGTATATGAGGAAAGTGATTGTGTTATCATCAACAGTGCAATGCAGCAATAGTTTGAGAAAGGCAGCAGGAGAGTGTGATAATGCACAATATCAACAAAACAATCCGCTCACACTGATATTGAATTTTGTCAAGTTCATTTGAGTTCAGACTGAAAAAATTAAGTTTTTTTTTGTTTTTTTTTCCCAAAGAGGCAAACAGACACTAAAATAACAGAAAAGTACATGTTGAGTTCATTACAGTGCATTTAAAATAGCAAAGGTAAGAATTTAATCTGTGAAAAACTACACTGTAAATTGTAAAAGTAGACTCTCCTTCAAAAAAAGGTCACGAAACCAATTACTTCAGAATTACCGAGTAAAGTAGACTATTACATATAAGTTGTACGAGCTGAAAAGCTTTTGCATTGTTAATCTGCTTCATTTGGTCATTTATCTTTTTTCAAAAGTAAGATCCCTCTGTCAGATATTACAGTGTAGTTTCTGCCAAACTGCTGCAGGTCAGTAAATTGAGGCACGGGGGAAGTTAGACGTTAATTAGCTATAAGTCAAAAATGGCAAAATCACGGCATTATTACGTAACGTTGGGGTAATCTTCAGTAAGTTTTGAGGTAGTTATTGTGGTCATTTCAGGGGTGATTTCAAGGAAATTTCAAATAGGCTGCTCGAAACTGTAAAATGAAGTGTTGCCTTAAAAGCAAGTTAAAGGCAAATCTTAGTATTTAAAGACACATTTAAGTTAAGATAAATACTTCATACCTTTTTATTAGGAAAATTAAAAAACCCAATTATCGACATCATGATCGACAGTAACAATCTTGTAAGACCTGGCTGTACGTTCCTCACAGCTGAAGGACGTAAACACGTGCATCTTGTTTACGCTCTAAGTTAGACTACTTCTTGAGTTTTGGTCGGGATGGCTGAGCATGAGCGAAGATAATGAGTAAATCCATCTATTTATTTCAATTATGCATCATTGCAAATATGTTTTAAGCAGTCACACAGCGAGAAAACATAAATCATGTATAGAATAAAAAAATATGGGGGCACGAAGCAGCGTTTCGTGAATCGTTTTTTGGATTTATGATCAAAAATATGACATAGACTGTTGCGTTTTACATATTGTTGTGTGAGAATGTGCAGCCGCTGCATTCGAAGCTTCAAACATCAGGTGAATAGCAGTGCAGCGCTGCAAAATATGTCAAGTCAAGACATGGCCTCTGGACCATGGATGGGTGGAGTGTGCAGCGTGCAACTGGTAAACAACTTCATGCTGAATGCAAACAGGAGGTTCAGATTTTCTAGTCTTTATTGGACGATGTAAAAGCTTCGAGACGACACAGAAAGGTTAAAGGGGAAACATTTTATAAAGTTTCAGATGAGAATGGTACATTGTTTACGAAATCTCCTGCCCCAAGCGTCAAAGCAGAAGTTCACTCTTACTACTACGTTTTTTTTTATTCCATCCTCCTTTCCCTTTTCAAATCAAACATGTCTGTCGCAAGCAGATTGGCCCATAAATTCAGTTTGACGTGTCACAATAGATTTATAGCCGGATGTTGCAGAAGTGGCGGGCTCCTGAACACGCGCGTGCATACTCACAAGAATGCACACACTCCGCACACTCACGCGCTGGCCAGCTCGCTCTGGGCCTGCGTAGATTACTCAAGCCCGATTTCCCCATTCCCTTGGGTGCTGTTGTGGTCGGAGATACTCAGGCGAGAGCAGCCGCTCCCTGCTGGCAGCGGTCAGGTAGGAGGGCTGGGCTTGGGCTGGCCGGGCCTGATAACTACTCTACCCATCCATGGTACGGAGGAGAGGAGAGCAGAGTGGAGGGCAGAGAAGAAAACAAGGGATGAAGACGCAGGGAGAGAAAAGAGAGTTCAACTGGTGTGAATCTATAGTTTGTCTGGTTAATTTTAGGATTTATATCAACAAGGTCACACAGTGAAACAGAAGCAAAGTTCGGTGTTTAAGCACTCAGTGTGGAGAATTTAGTGCAATCTATTGGCAGAAAAGGAATATATTATTCATAGTTATGTTTTCATTAGTGTATAATTCCCTGAAACAAAGAATGAGGGATTTTTTCACATTTTCCTTGCAGTCTGCGACCACACTGCTCAATGCAACTAAATCCTACACACTGGACCTTTAAAAGGAGAGTGGGAACATTAGCCTCGGCTGATGTGCAAGAAAAGGCTATTAACTCACACAACAAATAATAAAGCAACCCCTGCATGTAGTCTTTATGCTCAGCTAATTAAAGATAATTGCAAAATGTACAGACATGACAGTGAATTATGTCTACTTAATTAAAGCTGGATTTATAGTTAACGCAACACTACAGTCTATTAAATATGTATTCAATCCTGCCTGAGGTCATTTTATGTTGTTTTTTATGTATTACTATGTGTTTGGTTGTTTTTGCTCTTTGTTATCTCAAGTGAATATTGTCTCATCACATAACAGTCAAAAAACTGTAAATAAAAACAAAATA